>NC_041397.2:217158309-217458309 GCF_900747795.2 Erpetoichthys calabaricus | reverse complement strand
TGCTCAATCAAACCAGAGTTTTATACCATTTAGCTGTTTTTGCAGATTTGGATGATGAAGACAGTGCTATGTAACAATTTCTATGTATCTGCTTTTATTCATTATGACTTATGACATAATGAGAGTTGCAAAGATTCAGTTGCACACCAGAGTGGATATATGGCAGCTTAAAAACTGCTCTTATCTCACCTTTTACAGGATGTATTTGCTGCCCTTTCTTTAAATGGTACAGAGTTGAATTTTTACTGCCCAAATTGTTTTTAGGTTGTGTGTTTACCAAGTTGTGTACCATAGATACTCGCGTATATGTCGAAAAATTTATGCCTTAAAATTCATTCAAAAAAGCAGAATCGACTTATCCGTGGGGCAACACAATTGTCCATAGAATTTAGGTAATGACATTGTACACTCAACGCTTCACGGTGTTAAGTCACCAGTCATCTGCTGTTTCCCATGGTCTTTGAAATAATTATAAGCCAGCAATACTATTTCTAATTAGCTAGTTTTTTTTCTAATTTCATTAAATAATTCTTTAAACTGTGAAATACTTGAATTTGAGCATTAGCTTTTGCAGGTTTTGGATAACAAACATACCATTAGCTGCCACGTGCAACCAGATTTGGAATCAAAAGAACCAAGGCAACGCACGCTATCAATGCGATGCAAGCGCAGCCTGCGATTCAAAAAATTTCTCTGCCTACCTGTTTGTCTCGTCTGACAGTAGCTGAAAAGCAGCATCAGGAGAGAGCAGCCTGAAGTAGTCCAGCAGTGGGTGATCTGTAGTGTCCAACAGCAAGCCATGCTGTCTTTTGAAGTCCGGTAGCCAGTTTGGCCCCCACGGATCAATGTCTGGGTATTCCTCCCACGCGAACCTTGCCGTAGCTGCATCGGCTGCGCGAATGCGTTCAGCTGACGCGGCATCGCTGGTGTCCGATCAGCTGATGCCGGCTTCTCACTCTCTTGCTTGATTCCTGATCACTGTCAATAAAATCCGATTCTGAAAAATCAGAGTCCAACTCAGCGATAATGTGCAAAACATCGTCTGCCGAGTGTTTTCTTTTCTGCATTCGCTTCGCTCCCTTGTGACATATCGACGGCATCTTGCCTTTGTTTAAATTTCGCTATCAATGCGATGCAAGTGCACCCCGTGATTCAAAAAATTTCTCTGCCTACCTGTTTGTCTCATTTGACAGTAGTTGAAAAGCAGCATCAGGAGAGAGCAGCCTGAAGTAGTCCAGCAGCGGGTGATCTGTCGTGTCCAACAGCAAGCCATGCTGTCTTGTGAAGTCCGGTAGCCAGTTCGGCTCCCACGGATCAATGTCTGGGTATTCCTCCCACGCGAACCTTGCCGTAGCTGCATCGGCTGCGCGAATGCGTTCAGCTGGCGCGGCATCGGCTGGTGTCCGATCAGCTGATGCCGGCTTCTCACTCTCTTGCTCGATTCCTGATCACTGTCAATAAAATCCAATTCTGAAAAATCAGAGTTCGACTCAGCAGTAATGTGCAAAACATCGTCTGCCAAGTGTTTTCTTTTCTGCACTCGCTTCGCTCCCTTGTGACATATAGACGCCATCTTGCCTTTGTTTACATTTCGCAACTCACGCACACGCAAGGATTAGTTGCCGAGTCAACGAGTCTAGCATTTCTCCAAGCACAGAGGGAGTGCCTGTGACGTGACAGTGAGTTTTGTCGCCATTAACAGCTGATTGTCGCCCTCTATCTCTGATAGCTGTCAAGTTTTACCCTCGACTTATACGCGGGTCATAACAAATTTCGTAATTTTCGGCTTAAACAATACACTCGACTTATCTGCGAGATCGACTAATACGCAAGTATCTACGGTGATATAGCTGAACCCTACAGAGAGTGTCAGATTGTTTTGTGAGAAAAGTTCCTGATCTTTTTTTAGTGACATCAGTTTGCTTTGTGACAATAAGCTGGCACATTGGTAAGCACTCATAGCTCTATATCTTGACTTACTACTTAAACATTCTCTTCACCTATATCAAACACATCTTTGTTAGGTTAATTGGGGGCTTTTTGTTTGCATGGTGTGTGTGTGTCTATTGGTACATATTCTTTGTGTGTGGTTGTGTATGAGAGTGTTTCCCTTGACAGGACAGTGCCCCTTCCACTGTTGGTTCCTGCCTTGAGTCAGTTACAGCCTGGATAAGCTTAGGTCTCAGTGCTGGTTAAAGAGGATATGGGTGGATTAATGATTGGTTCAGATTATCATTAAAACAATTGTTAAATAATTAACACTATTACCTTGCAGTTTCAGAGTGTTTCCAAACTATGCATCCAGGTTTGCTTGTATTTGTCCTTCCCCCACCCCAACGATGTTTGTGTTAAATTAACTGTTGACTCAAAACTTTGTGTACATGTGATGGACTACCATCCTGTCAACAGAGGGCTCCTGCTTTGTACCCTCCGAAGATCATCTTTAGCACCTGTTACCCTTAACTGGATTACAAATGTTTGGTCATTTGGGTAGTTGTTCAACCTTTTCACAGTAAGCATACGAATTACATTTTCAGTGACAAATGTAATCCATCTCATGATTCACTTTGGTTTTACCATATTAGGGGGTCTATTTTTGTTTTGTGTAGGAATTGAGTAAGATTTATAAATAACTATTTTCCTTATTGTAGTTTCAGTGGGATATGAATATGAATCTTGTCCAGACCTAATACTTTGGGAGAAGAGGACTGCTGTTCTACAAGGGTATGAAATGGATGCCTCCAATCTTGATGGCTGGACATTGGACAAACACCATGCTCTAAATATTCAAAGTGGTGAGTAACCAAAAGGACATGCATAGTCACCAAAAATGAGTGCTTTTGGGAAGGTTATGAAAACCTTAAGTAACTGATTAAATGTTTGGCGATTTCCCTTACCACCCAAGATGTATATCCTTAGTAAATTTTAAGACAGTTTAAAGTATAAGATTACTCCCTCCCCCCATTTTTAAATAGATAGATAGATAGATAGATAGATAGATAGATAGATAGATAGATAGATAGATAGATAGATAGATAGATAGATAGATAGATAGATAGATAGATAGATAGATAGATACTGATGGGCATAGGGATTTCTTAGAAAAGACACAAAGTAGAAGAAGGGGTTAATAGAAGTGTTGGAAATTGGAGATGTTGTTTTTCTTGTGCCTCATATTTTTTTTAAAGATGCCAATTGTTTGACATTTTATTTTGACTTGATCATTGATGTGAGTATAATTTACAGTCACTCTTTAAAATTGTAAACCTCTTATAACATGTTTCTATACTTTCAGGTGCTTTTACCCATCTGTTAAAGATACTTAATTAAAATATTATTTAGGCTATCATTCTGAAAGTGAAGCATTAGTATAGTTAGTCTTCTGTATTGTGTTAATGTACTGTATATAGGCACATTCATTCCTCAAGTAAACCAAATAACAAATGATTAATGTGCTGGCAAATGTTAATAAAAGACAACATAATTCACATGAACTGTAAAATGGTGTTAGAGTTCTATCAAAACAAGTTTATTTTATTTGGAATTATATTTTATTAATATAACATAAATGTATAGGAATTAACATTTTCAGTTTTATATATGAGTATAATAACCATGACCTTCACTAGGTAAAGTGGATAAGAAAATGAGATGATATATAATGAGATTTTTGAGACCCTCCCTAACAGTGCCTCACTCCAAAACGCAGTTGATGCGTATGTCAAGGCTTGTTTGTCCATTGCTGCGGTGTCCCAAGGCAACTGCAAATTTGCAGCCTCCCCACATAACATGTCTGTCGCCTGATGGTTGATGCAGGGAACATTCCAACCTGGTCACTGATCTGGTCCTGTCACTGCTTGTTTACTGTGTCTGTGTGTGTTGAAGTGGTAGCTCCCGCTTGAATAAATACCTTGTCTGCTTCTGTTTGATTGGAATAAAGTTGGTTTTCCTGAAGACTCAGCGTCTTTTCTCAGGTACAAGACGGTCATATTTAAATGTAGAAATATATATATATATATATATATATATATACATACTGTACATCTTGAAGTAAATATACGCTAATAATCACAAAATTAATGTAATCTCAACACAAAGGAATTTTAAAAAAATTAGTGGCATAGTTTAAAATGAAGCAATAACCTGAAACCTAACCTTTTAATAAAATACTACTTGAGCAAGTGCAAACTGAATTTGAATGCCTTCCTAAAATGCAAGTTGAAAAGTAAGCAATAAGAAAACAAGGCCAGTGTATTAATTCCCAAATTGGCATATCAGAAACAGATGTGCCAAAGTAAAATTAAATGATCAAATCAATAGTAGACTTTGAATGCACTGCTAAAGACTGACTATATTATATATATATATATATATATATATATATATATATATATATATATATATCTAATAAAACATCTCTTAAATGGGTATACATTAAACCTTGTGTTAAAAGTTCACAGGTGCTTTTCTCAATTGTTCATCACCATCAATGACTTTATAATTATGCTCTAAACAAGCATTTTCAACTGGTGCGCAATGAGAGCTACTCACACATACCATATAGGATCGCCTGTATGAGTGGGAATAAGGACAAAGCAGCTGAGTAAATGTATCCAAAGTGCTCTCTAACTGCTGTGTCTGTGTAGGCCAACCTCCAAGCTGCTTTTTTTTGCTGGTGTCTCTGATAGTCCCGCTCCTTCGGACAGTTTAGTAAGTGTATAGATTTCATGCTTTTGTCGTTGGTAAAATCGTGGCGTGGCTTGGGATTTTTTGGGTTACAAAAAGTGTGCCACCACAGAAATAGAGTTGAAAAACACTGCTCAACCTACACCTTTGCTCCTGGCATGCTAAAAAAACTTCTGTATAGCAGCTATCTCACTTAAAAACTGACACTGTGCGTTACTTGGGTGGTTATGCTGCATTCTTTGCACAAATTAGGAAAGATACTGCAAAGTGGAATAATGGATAGAGATAATCATTACTTCTGTTTCAAAGAAGTTTGTCATTATTATAGTAGGTGGCAGTAAGCACTGTAAGTTACCTGGCAGACTGGCAAGTCAAATACAAAGATACAAGTGATTGATTTTGGTATTAGTACCACTCAAAGAAAATATATTTCTTACAGAACATGACAGGAAAAAAGAAAAGAGAGAGCCTAATTTGTACCTTCGCTACTTTTCTTTAGTATTACTCTAGGACTACCATAAACCCCCCTTCCTTCCACTCCCCTGCACCTATGTCAGTATGTATAAATCAAAGGAAATGAATACCAGTACCAGTATTGTTATTTTGTAAGGTAAAAAACAAAAAAAGTTACATGAAAATACTGCACTGCCTGACGCAATCGCCTCGTTGCAGGACCTGGATGAGATAATATTTTTTAACGCATTGAACAGGCCACATTAATCACAAAAATTAGCATGTTAACTCTCCTAGGCCTGATAGATAGATAGATAGATAGATAGATAGATAGATAGATAGATAGATAGATAGATAGATAGATAGATAGATAGATAGATAGATAGATAGATAGATAGATAGATAGATAGTGTGACAATAAAGCAACACAGACATCATAAAGATTTGGGGCAGCCACCCATATATTGTTTTCCCACCTACAAAAGTTACGTTTTTGAAATATGTTTCCTACATGTGTTCAGTATTGCCAGAATAAGCTCTGGCTCCTGTGATTGTGAATTTGAATTAAAGCACTTTAGAGGATGGATGGATGGATGGATGGATGGATGAAAGGATAGATGGATGGATGGATGAATATTTGCAGGCTAATTAAAACAGACATTTCATTACTTACTGTAAAATTTAGTGTGAGTGTACTTCTTTTTTAGTGCCTTTAATTAAAGAAAGGTTACTTTTGACTCAGTGGGAAATTTATAGATGTGTTAACACAAGTCAGTAAAAACGGTATGAAATTCCTGAGACAAACGACAACTCAGAAGTGATGTAACAGTGGTAAAAGAGAATAAATCCTTAACTGTACTCCTTAAAGCAGTACAAATGTGCTTTATCACATATCCAGTTACATTTCACTTTAATTTTTATACTATATACTCTGTAAGTGATGTTTCTTGTCCTGTTTAATCTGTATTTATTCATTGAAACAAAATAGGATAAATTGACAGTGAAGAAAATAAAAATGTGTAGCCAAATAAAAAAGGAAGCTTTCAGAAATAACTACAATATCATCACTAAGTACTATATACATGACTGACTTATATACAAAACTTGTTTACAGAAGCATTAAAAGATGCATGTGCAGGTGGTAAATGACAAGTAAATAGAAAGCATCATCTAAACTGTAGCTTATTTTTATCCATTGCTCTTTGTTCTTAATCTGTTTCTAAATGAATAGTTTTGTCTTGTTTTATTATGCTTCCTTGAGATAGGTGTGGGCAAAATGAAATTTAAATTTGGGTGTATAATTTATTATTAATTACTTAATACATCTTAATGGTCTATAATTTTTATTAGAAGTTAATCTGTCAATTAATTTACTTTTTTTTAACTTAACCCATGATCACTTTCCAAGTCCAATACAGGAGTTTCAGAAATTACAACTCCTACAATAGGTGTACATTTTCTGATCATAGTATGCAGTGGTGTCTTCTCTATTCTTTATTTCTATTTTGCTGTAAACAACTCTGTATTAGTATTGTGCCTCTGCAAGTACACAAAGAAAACCTAATAGACTGGCATTTCACAACTATTGAGTGTCACAACTTACAATTTGGTAATCTAAGAATTTTATTATATATTTGTTCCAAATTCTATCCATCTGGTATCAAACCTACTTTATCCAGATTAAGGTCACTTAGACTGGAGACAACCTCAGCAGCCTCAGACATAAGGCTGAAATGAATAAGTGCCAGTCCATCTCTGGAGTATACTCACACAGTTACACTCACACTTTGCTATAAATGCATTGTTAATTCAAAAGGCATTAATTATAAAAAATGAAAGACATTCCTTTCAAATTTATAATGCATAGTTTACATTATAATGCTTTTTTTGGTACTCTCCTTGTTCTAAAATCATGGATTCAAACCCTGGTACAGTCACCATTTCTGTTGATTTTGCAAATTTTTTTTTGCCCGATATTTACATAATGTAAAATTACATTCTCAAAATTAGTTAATGCAATTCGCAGTTATGGGAGAGTTGCAGCCTAACATAGAGGTCAGCATACCCAATTCTTTCAATTTTCCAAAGATGTACAAGTTAGGTTTGTTGTAGAGTCTGTGCTTGTAAATGTACTCTGTGACAGCCCGTTTGCCCTGAGCAGTGTCAGTTCCTGTCTTTAGGCAGATGATGGCAGTGCTTCTGGTAGAACTCAATGTATCTAGAATTGAAAAAGCAGGTTCATAAAATAAATAAATAAATGAATGCTGGTGCATTATGTGATAGCCACAGTGAAATGTTTTATGTGCAGAAATGAAACCTGTAATAGCACAAACATTCATAGTATGTGGCATTCTTTTCTTGAGTGGTTATGTTACTTTTCCAGTTTGGGCACTTACTAGGCTTAATAATTACAAAAACTGAAGATGACCGGCTGTTACAGACTCAAATCAAATGTATGTTTTTATTCTATAATAATAACAATAAGAGCAGCTCACTACTATACATCTAGGAAGCGGCCAGACTCAAACCAGAAACCTCTTGTTTATGAGTCAGCAGTTCTTACCACTGCTCCACCAAAGCAGTCATATCAGTGTTGTACCCTTTTTCTTCAGTTATATTCTCGAATAAAAGCATACTTGTTTTTGTGATAATTGTACCTTTTGTGACACATTATACACTTCATGTCAAAATTTTGTCATTAGTACTATAACATGAAAAAAGTTTCTGTCTTAGCTATGTGTTCAACATTTCTTGCCTCGCATTTCCTGTCATCCTACATTTACACAGATCGTTGTAGACACGGAATACACATGCAACGCATGTGTTCCAAATAACGATATACTGTATTATTTACCCTATACACCTCCAGGCACCTCACACTCAGATGAACAAGACTTATGCTGGGAGAACTTTTTGCCCGAGTTGAGCTCTGTCGCTTGGGGATGGGATAGCAGGCTGCTTGCTGCTTGTGCTGATCGACACATTTCCAAAACAAAAGACGCTAATGGAGAGGTGTGAAGGGATTTAAGTTGGCCTGAGATTGCAAGTTGTTTCATAGGCTTCAGGGATTCAGTGTTAAAAGCCCTCATTGTTCCCCAGACAAGCTAAGTAAAGTTTGAATTATGCAAAAGGCACAGCGGTCTTTACTATCAGAATTTACATTCTCAAAAGGGAGCACGCTTATGAAAGTTTAAGCAACAGTATTGTCAGAAAAAAATCTATCTCACTGCTGCCATGATCTGGATTAGACAGATGAAGAAGTACAAAATGCTAAATGCTTAAATAAATAAATCTTGTTATAAAATATACAAGTGTCATCATCAGTGGATGGTCAGTTGCTCTAAAATAAGAAAAGTTTGCTCTAGTTAAATTACGTGTGAAGACTTGATTTTTGACTTTTCAAAGGGACAACACAGCAACTTTAAGTACCTGTTTTCACACCCTGGTGGAGGTTGCGGGCCTGTACTGCAATGCAATGATTAAAAATAAACTAAAAATTAGGTCACCAGCTAAGTGATTATCTGGTAAAATAAATCTATACATATTAATAAAAGGCAAAGCCCTCACTGACTCACTGACTGACTGACTGACTCACTCATCACTAATTCTCGAACTTCCCGTGTAGGTGGAAGGCTGAAATTTGGCAGGCTCATTCCTTACAGCTTACTTACAAAAGTTAGGCAGGTTTCATTTCGAAATTCTACGCGTAATGGTCATAACTGGAACCTGTTTTTTGTACATATACTCTAATGGAGGAGGCGGAGTCACGTATCGCGTCATCACGCCTCCTACGTAATCACGTGAACTAAAAACAAGGAAGAGATTTACAGCACGAGTCAAACGCGGGAACGAAGGTAAATGACGTTAATTTTTGAGTGTCTTTTAATACTGTGTAAGCATACATATTAACACATGTGCAATTAAACGTGTGCATTTACGGGGTGATTTCTCAGGCTTAAAAGCTCGCCTTTTATCAAATGCGGGAACAAAGGTAAATGACGTTGTTCACTGTCTTTTAATACTGTGTAAGCATACATATTAACACATGTGCAATTAAACATGTGCATTTACGGGGTGATTTCTCAGGCTTAAAAGCTCGCCTTTTACTAAAAAGGTAAATGGAAACTGTTTTCATTCTGAAGGGCACAAACCACGTTAGATTTCAGACGTTAAACGCGCAAAAATGTCGGTACACCATATAAATAAGCGCAACATATTATCAGTTGTATTGTATGCTTACAATACATATAGAAATGTGTTAATCGTTAACTAATATTATGGGATGGTGTTTTTCGACTCGCGCCTTGATTTAAACGATTGCATTTCTTGGTGGGTTTGCGTAGCTTATTGTCAATATCTTTACACCTCTTTTTAAGACTTAATTTAAAAAGGTTTTCTTTTCTTCTTAATTAAAATTTAAAAGCAATACTTCACCGCTGCGAAGCCCCTCTAGCGCTGACGTCCGAGGTTCGATTACCGTAAGCGAGTGCAGTGAGTGTGTACGCCTGATGAGCCAAGAATAAGGGGGAAAGACGTGTCGCATACTCTTTGCATTATTTGACAGTAAACTATTTTCAATCATTCTATGATCTGCTTCTCACAACTGAAGGCACCGTGGCTGATGTTACCTCACTTGCTGGCCAACCATAAGCGTTACCTGGTAGGTAACCAGCCACTCACTTCACTCCCTTACGGGAATCGAACCTCTGAGGTTTTCTTTTCTTCTTAATTAAAATTTAAAAGCAATGCTTCACCGCTGCTAAGCCCTTCTAGCGCTGACGTCCGAGGTTCGATTACCATAAGCAAGTGCAGTGAGTGTGTACGCCTGATGAGCCAAGAATAAGGGGGAAAGACGTGTTGCGTACTCTTTGCATTATTTGACAGTAAACTATTTTCAACCATTCTATGATCTGCTTCTCACAACTGAAGGCACCGTGGCTGATGTTACCTCACTTGCTGGCTAACCATAAGCGTTACCTGGTAGGTAACCAGCCACTCACTTCACTCCCTTACGGGAATTGAACCTCGGACGTCAACGCTACAGGCAAAGCCTCTAAAATTGCGCCACGGAGTGTGGTTCGTTTATTTGACAACATGTAGATCGGGGTAATTACATTCCGCGCCACAGCGTGTAGTTCGTTTATTTGACAACATGTAGATCGGGGTAATTACATTCACGGCATTCGTAGTCTGATTCACAATCTGATTGTATGGGTGGTTACCTACCAGGTAACGCTTATAGTTGGCCAGCAAGTCAGGTCAAAGTGATCACTCGAGTGAAGGCAGCTTCACAAAAAAACAGATCCTGAACAAACTGTTATTAGTATATTTTCCCTCAATTTAAAAAGGTTTTCTTTTCTTCTTAATAAAAATTTAAAAGCAGTACTTCGCCGGTGTGAAGCGCGTGGATTTGACCGACTGACACATACAGACATATTCATGAGTGCAGGTACTTTGGAAAGAAAGCACCGTGTAAACCTAAAGTTTAAATTAAGTTCATACACCTACAAAAGGTTGCCATTCATTTGAGGTAAGATTGCTTTTCTTCTGTACAACTATACGTTGCATTCTCAACAGTGTGCTTGCACGGCTTCGGATATAGATATATATATATATGTATGTCTATATATAAATATGTAAGCTTATAAGTACTGCCTTACTTCTCTTTAAGAAAGGAAGATGTAATGATACTTGATTTAAACGATTCCATGTCTTCCTGGGTTTGCTTAGCTTATTGTCAATCTCTTTACACCTTTTTTTAAGACTTATTGACTGAAACGGGCTTTCACGAAAAAAGTTAGGGCTTTGCTACAGGATACACCCTCCACAAGTTAAGCAAGTAAAAATAAAATATATATTTCTGTTTTATTTAAACCTTTTAAGTTCGTATGCATAGCCCCATTTGGCTGTTTTATTTTTTTTTTTCTTTCTTCAGTAATATTTAATCTCCTTAAAGAAAAAGAACATATCCATTTTACTTTTTTTGTATCTCTTTAGTAATATTTTAGTGTAAAAGGATAACCAGTATTTAAACCTTTTATGTTACTTTATAAATTTATTTTACACAATGTTGAAAAATTAATAAGAAAGCTACATATTTTGGCAGCTGCTGCTTTAATTTTCAATGAAATGAAAAAAGCTCTCCAAGAGAAAACGTCAATGAAGAAGAAACAGTTTGAAAAAAAAAAAATGAGAAACCCTCATTTATAAAAGTTTGCTGCAGATAACTTAACTGAAAATAAATGAATACTTCCTATGTGTATAATACATATTTATCTATTTTACTTATGCCTTTATTCCAGCAACTTGCAACATCTGAGGTACAATTTGTTACATTACTTTTGTTTTTTGCAGCACAGGCAGGTGAAGTGACTTCCTCAGGGTCACACAGTGGTGTCAGTACCAGGATTTGAACTGACAAGCTCCGGGTTTACTGAAATATTACTGAAGAAAGAAAAAAAAACGAAAACGGGCAAATGGGGCTATGCATACAGATGTCCATCCATCCATTATCCAACCCGCTATATCCTAAATACAGGAGCCAATAAGTAGATATGTATATGTACAGTATATATATATATATATATATATATATGTGAATGTATGTATGTATATATGTATGTCTATATTTATATCTATATATATATATATATGTAGATATGTAAATTTGTATATGTATATATATATATATGTATATGTGGATGTGTATATGTATATATATGTATATGTAGATATGTGTATATGTAGATATGTATATATATGTATATATGTTTATGTATATATATGGTTACATAACCTCTTTAACACACTACTTCTCCGCTGCGAAGCGCGGGTATTTTGCTATATGTAGATATCTGTATATGTGGATATGTATATATGTATATATATATGTTTACATAACCTCTTTAACACACTACTTCTCCACTGCGAAGCGCGGGTATTTTGATATATATATATATATATATATATATATATATATATATATATATATATATATGACAGCAACACTCATAACAATGACAGCACAATTGCATATATATATATATGTAGATATGTATATATATATGTGTCAATCTATCTATGTATGTATGTCTAGATATATATATATATGTGTATATATATGTAGATGTGTATATATGTACATATGTAAATATTTATGTATACAGTATATATGTGTCTGTGTGTGTATATATATATATATATATATATATATATGTGTGTGTGTGTGTGTGTGTGTGTGTGTATGTATGTATGTATGTATGTATGTGTGTATGTATATGTTGATATATGTATATATATATATATATATATGTATATATATGTGGATGTGTATATGTATATATATATGTAGATATGTGTATATGTAGATATGTATATATATGTATATATGTATATATATGTTTATGTGTGTGTGTATATTATATATATAAAAAACAGCAACACTCATAACAATGACAACACAATTACATTGACAATCATGTTACGTTATTTTTAAAATGTTTCCTTTTCTTTTTCATAACTTCTTTAACACGCTACTTCTCCGCTGCGAAGTGCGGGTATTTTGCTAGTTGTGAATATGAGAGCTGCATTTCGTCCTAATAATCATTAATTAAGGATTTATGTAACTTGTTTGTTATTAAGAACAAAAAGCCTTTGTTGTTACACAACAGTATATAATTAATTGATGCATAATAGGTAGTACCTAATCTAAAGTGTCACCCATCATTGTTACTCACATCATACTTGTGCTTTTACTGAATACTACCTCATGCATACATTTGCCTTACATGCTTTTCCTAATACTGTATCAATCAACTTAAGTGAACTAATGATTAGGTTTGTTAGGAGTGAAATTTTGTCCTTCATATAATGTAAAAGCATTTAGGAAATTATTCAAGTAGCGCTAATAGTAAAGATATAAGTTATCATGTATAATTTGTCAAATAAGTCGGAGAGTAGAACAGTGAATAAACATTTTTCTTTATTGCCTCCACAATAAAATAAAGAAAAAACAAACAATATTTTAATGCAGTTATAATATCTTTAGACTGCTATTGGAATTCAAACATTGTCAGGTAGAAATCAGAAGAGAAACTTTTGATATTATATATTGCAAACACTGAATCACAGCAATGTAACCTGGTACAAAGCAGCTGATAGCATTTTTCTTCTGTCTAGTTCTGAATTCTTAGGAGAAGGGTCACTTTTGTGTTACTTTCCAAATCAGCTTGAACAGGTTTTTTGAATGCAATAAGTTAAGTTTTTGTAATAGCAGTACATGTAAGAGTATTTTTTTTCTGAACCATGAATTTTGATGTCAGACCATGAAAATGCAGTAATTCGGTGATTTCCATTTTTCAGTCATATACTCTGAAATCTTGGTGTGTAATTAAAATTACTAGTTATTCTCTATTTCTAGTGAAGGCACAGGAGTTAAATATTGTGTGTGATATTTGCTTTATTCAGGATTTATTTCCAGACAGTGGAGGGGTTTATGGTGTTTTTGGCTTAGCTAGCTTTATGTAAAACACCATTAGGTTAAATGTATGGGACTGCTTCAACTGTATTCATCTGTTAATCTTTATTTTATTATACAAGCAATTATACAGTAAGTAGCTTGCTTATCCATGACCTATTGTTATTCAACAAAATCTGTCCCTTTTCCCTCTCTGTTAAGGCATACTACACAAAGGAAATGGAGAAAACCTGTTTATTTCCCAGCAGCCCCCTATCATTAGCAGTATTATGGGAAATGGAAGGAAACGCAGTACGTCCTGTCCAAGCTGCAATGGACTTGCTGATGGGAACAAGCTGCTGGCACCAGCTGCACTGGCTTGTGGTTCTGATGGAAGTCTGTATGTGGGTGATTTCAACTACATCCGCAGGATCTATTCAGGCAATGTCACGAGTGTGCTGGAACTAAGGTAGTATGAAACAGTCTTTTAAAATGTAAAATGCTCTCTTTTGGCAATGATACAGTGATTAGGAAGGTAGTTTCAGAGTTTTGTGTAAGTAGGTTAATGTGTTTTCCCTCCTGGAGGTATCAGTATTTAGCTTCTTTAAAATTTTTCAGTTGAAATCTAAGTAATGTATTGCGATAGAACAAGATTGCTCCCCACATTGTTCTCATTATTTTAGTTTAACCTCCTTAACTATCTTCATAATTATTTTCATTAGTGTTATAAGTTAGATTACTTATTAAGCAAAGGTTTTGGTTCATTTACCTTCAGAATTCATAGATTGATAGGGTCTATATTGTCACATGTACAGAGTGAAATTTATCAACGTGCAACATGTTGCCACTCCCCGGCTCCATGATCAGTGAGTATAATAACCTTACCTTGAAGCTTTTGTCTTTCTGATCTGAAATAACTACCTTAACTTGAAGTTAGAAGTACAATAGAGTGTGAAGTTAATAAATATTTTTAAATTCAAACATATTTAACACTAGAATCCCTGAAGCCTTTGAAAAAACTTGTAATCCCGGCCCATCTTAAATTACCTTCACACCTCTCCATCAGAGTCTTTTGTTTTGTAAATGTGTCGATCAGCACAAGCAGCACGCAGCCTGCTATCCCATCCCCCACCCCATCAAAGGAGCTTAACTCAGGCAAAAAGTTCTTAAGGCTCCTTATCTGCGTGTACAGTATATTTTTTGATCTATCTATCTATCTATCTATCTATCTATCTATCTATCTATCTATCTATCTATCTATCTATCTATCTATCTATCTATCTATCGGTACAAATGACAATATACTGTATTATTTACCCAATACAAACCTTTATTTTGTTTAACTGTGTGACTAAAAAAGAGTTAATACATACTTTAAAATAAACAAAGAGAAACACATTTTACAAAGTACATTTAGTATCTGTATTAACAAGTTAAGTAACAAAAACAGGTTTACTAAATAGGGCATAATTAATTATAATAATCATAATAATAATTCCTGGTTAGTGCATGTACCTATTGTTTCTTTTTTTCCTATGCCATTTCTCAAGACATATATTTCCTATCCCTTAGCAGCTATTATGATGTGTTATCACTAAGCTAAGTTTAAACTTCAGTTTTGATTATTTTACTAAACATTGAAAAACCCAAAATAAATTATATTTCACTTCTGAAATATTATTACAGTAACTTTTTTCTTGTTATTTTCATTAAAGCAAAGACTTTGAAACTTTGGATATACTTTATCAAAAAACAGTTTAAATGTTTTAATATGCAAAATATGTTTGTAATTAAAATTATACAATATAATAGTAACATTTTTTTTTATCTTTAACACACAACTCCATGATTACATAATGTAATCCAACTATTATTGTTATCATTTGCATAGATATTTATTCATGTTGACATTCAATGTTATGAATGCAGTGGATAATCACAGTGGAAACATTTTCACTGTAGATTGGTTAAATTAATTGTGGTTTGTTTAATCTAATCCTAGGACAAGAAAGATTTTTATATAAAGTAGCAAATTAAGAGCAAGACCAAAATGCAACATTGTGCTCTCAATGTTAACCTCACCATTTTTAAAATCATTTTTAGTATACTAACATGTTTCTTTTTACTTAACATATTCCTTCATTTCTTTTCTATCTTTCTTATTTCTGCTTCCTTGTGTTGTGCCAGAAATAAAGATTACAGACAAAGGTAAGTCTACTGTGGTTTATGGATGCATTTTGACCCATTTTAATCATGTGTTGCTTTTAGGAGTCACACATTCAAAATCACTCCCCACTCTTTATCTAAATTAGAGAGATCATTAAAGGAATAGGATACATGTCATATAAAAGTATCATGTTTTTACACAAGCCGGACTGCTCCATTTTGACAGCAGACATGACTTCCTCATAATGAGTTAAGTAGCTGTTTTAGTAAGAACTTATACTTATAAATACTTATTGCAAATGATATTTCCAATTAAAGAACTTAATTGCAAATTCAAGTTCTGGGTTTTCTATTTTAATATATAAAATTCAGTTTATGCTGACATTGATGGGTATGTCTCAGTTAAAAAAATTAATAAATGCTAATCAATAATTTAAGTGGAAAATAATTTAATTTTTTTCCAAAATAGTTTCAATGTGTTTGAAATGGTTAGAAACAAGCTAAAATTAAATAAATTCTGGGAGGTATCACAGATTCTTTAACACTTAATTCTATACCTGATTTACAGCTATGATTGAAACTCTTTTGATTGTTTTGTGGCATTTGACACATTTAAACACTTCGCTTATCTGAAGCACAAGTTCGTTCTCTTAGTCACAGTTTTTTACTGCATTGCTGGCATTTAATGAATATAAGCATTAGCATCCACTTACCATGCTGTTTTTCTCTGATTGTGTAGAAAATAACAGGTCGGTTGATAGAGTTCAGAGCTGTCACATGTCTGGATAAAATTATTCAGTCTGCATAATTATATTTTTAATGTTCAGTACACTGCAAGAATTGCATTTTGTAGCTTTTAAGCTCTTAATTTTTTATCTCTTAGAAATGTAATATTATAGACAGTTAATGCCTCATTACAACTGTTATATGGTACAAAGGGAGCTTGATGTGATCACATTTCAGTCTGCCAAAAGCAGACAAATTATGATGGGAGGACTGTTGATTCTATGGCTAATAGCAGATATCAATTGAATAAGTTTATTGAAAGCTACAAACAGGCCAGGATGAATATATTTACAAAATTGGCATCGGAAGGAGCTGCCAAAGCATCAGTCCTTAGACAGGCCCAAAGCATCTATTGCTGCTACATATTTTAGAGTCAGTCTTGTTCACACCACCACTTTTTACTATATGAAATGATTGCTTTGCTTATTGCTGAAGTTATCTAAGAGGTTTGTTGAAAAGAATCAGATAGATAGATAGATATAGATAGATAGATAGTGTGACAATAAAGCAACACAGACATCATAAAGATTTGGGGCAGCCACCCATATATTGTTTTCCCAGCTGCAAAAGTTACGTTTTTGAAACACGATATGCACAGAACAGAGTCCAAAACAGAATTGATTATTACAGACAAAGACGGAGGCTTTAAAGGCCTGTAAAGGAAGTGACGCCATCAAAAGGGCCGGAATCAGAAGTGATGTCTTCTGGGCTGGATGCGACGTCAGCAAAGGAGCCGGCACAGGAAGTGATGTCTTCTGGGCTGGATGTGATGTCAGCAAAGGGCCCAGCACCGGAAGAGATGTCTTCTGAGGCACCGGAACCTTGCAGGATTTCCTGGGAAAGGTCTGTAGGGAACTGAGAAATACGGTCAGTGCACTCCGCCGCCCCCTGGTCGGATGTTTTATTACAATTACTCAGGCCCTTTAGCTGCCTCCTACTCGCACATGTGTGACAAGGCCCAACTCAGACCAGATCCATTGGGTCGGGCGTCCTGAGAGTTCGCGGGCACGAGAGAGGGCATCAGCATTGGCATGGAGAGAGCCCTTACGATGAATTAGCGAAAACCTGTAAGGTTGGAGGTCAAGAAACCACCTAGTGACCCATGGATTCGACTCTTTGTGAAGGGCCATCCACTGTAGGGTTGCATTATCCGTCACCAGAGTGAACTCCCGGCCCAAGAGGTAGTACCTTAACTGCGCAATTGCCCATTTAATTGCGCAGTTAATTGATCCAACAGTTTCCAGCTCAGGTACATGATGGAGTGTTCAACACCATCAACGCTTTGGCTCAGCACGGCCCCCAGGCCTGTGTCCGAAGCGTCCATCTGGAGAATAAAAGGGAGAGAAAAATTAGGAGCTTTTAATATTGATGATGAAGTAAGAGCCTGTTTTAAGTCACAGAGTGCAGCGTCCGTCTTATCAGTCCATACCACATGATTAGGGGCCCTCTTCTTTGTCAGATCAGTCAAGGGCGCCCCTCTCTACAAAAACCGTGGTACGAACCAGAGGTAGTACCCGGCCAATCCAAGAAATACTTGGACCTGCTGCTTGGTTCGCGGACGGGGCCATTTTAAAATGGCATCTATTTTTGAACACTGTGGTTTCACGGTACCCCGATCTACCAGGTAGCCCAAACATTTATCCTCTTTCAGTCCAAAGAAACATTTCTTGGGATTGATACAAAGCCGGCTTCTCCTAGTGCCCGCAATACCGCAGTGACCTGCTGTATGTGTTCCTTCCATGTGCTAGAATAGAAGACAACTTCATCCAGATAGGCAGCATTATACGCATTATGGGGTTGGAGCACTTTGTCCACCAGTCACAGGAGCCCCGTGTAACCCGAATGGAAGGACACGATACAGTCAGTGTCCGCTAGGGGTGCTAAACGCCATCTTGACCTTTGTCATGTCAAGTGTGGTCAAAAATTCTGCTTGGCCAAGCCTTTCGAGGAGGTCATTCACACAAGGCATGGGATAAGCATCAAATAGGGAGACCTGGTTAAGCCGACGGAAGTCATTGCAAAACCTCCAACTACCGTCAGGCTTATTAGCCAAGACAATTGGGCTGGACCAGGGACTATAACTTTCCTCTATCACTCCTAATTCCAGCATTCGCTTGATTTCCAGCTCCACTTCTGCTTTCTTTGCCTCAGGAAGTCTATAGGGGTGCTCTCGGACTATAACCCCCGGTTCAGTCACTATGTCGTGCACAATCAAAAAGGTCCTTCCAGGTTTTTTACTCACCACCTCAGAGACGGACAGGATAGCTGATTCCAGCTCCTGCCTTTGTCTATAAGTTAATTCCTTGCCAAATTTAAGGATGTCTATGTGAGCAAAGAATGAGCAGGGCTGAGCAGAGGAGGGATCTGACTCCCTCTCCTTCCATGGCTTCAGCAAGTTCACATGATAAACCCACTCTCTTGGTCTACAATTGGGTTGTTTCACCAAATAGTTGACCAATCCTTTTCTCTCCTTAATTTCATAAGGGCCTTACCAATGGGCGAGTAATTTAGAATAGGAGGTGGGAACTAATACCATGTCACGATCCCCCTGACGGAATTCTCGGAGCGTCGTGCCACAGTCATAATAACAGGCCTGTGCTGCTTGTGCCTTTTCCATATGACTTTTTAGAATAGGTTGAATTTTCCCAAATCTATCTCGTAATTGCGTGATACATTCCAAAATATTTGTAGAGAGAAGAGCCACTCCTCCTCAGCCTTCTTTTAAAATATCCAATATACCTTGGGGTTGTCGTCCGTATAATAATTCAAAAGGTGAGAACCCCATAGAGGCTTGTGGGACTTCCCAATAGGCAAAGAGAGTGAGGGGGAGGAGTTGATCCCAATTCCTCCCATCCCCGCTGATCACCTTGCGAAGCATCTACTTGAGAGTCTGATTAAATCTTTCCACTAGACCGTCGGTTTGAGGATGATACACCACGGTCTTTAAGTTCTTTATTTTTAGTAACTTGGCCGTTTCTCTGAATGACTCTGAGGTAAAAGGCATCCCTTGGTCTGTTAGGACTTCTTTAGGGATGCCGTATCACGCAAAGACCCCTACTAGTTCCCGTGCAATTGCTTTAGATGTGGCTGAGCTCAAGGGGACAGCTTCCGGATATCGGGTCGGATAATCCACGAGGACTAAAATATATTTATGTCCTCGGGCTGAGGGCTCGAAGGGTCCTACAATATCGACCCCGATTCTTTCAAAGGGGACATCAACTAAGGGAAGGGGAACTAGAGGAGCATGGTCTCTCCTAGGAATTTGCCTTAACTAACATTCCGGACAAGAAATACAAAAACGGTGAACCACCTTGTTAATTCCCGGCCAATAAAATCTGAGCTTGATCCGCTCTAAAGTTTTTTCTGAGCCTAAATGGCCTCCAAGGAGGTGAGCATGTGCTAATTCACAAACCTGCCACCGGTAGGTTTGTGGGATTAACAACAGTTTCCGGACCTCCTCCCCATGTTCCGCGACCCAATGTAATAGATCATTTTCTATTACAAAGTGAGGTCCCTGTGGCATGGGCTGATGTGTGCGCTGGCCGTTGACAAGGACTACTGCATTTTTTGCAAATTTTAGGGAGTCATCATTCCTCTGCTCCCTTTTAAAAGAAGCTGGTGTTTTTCTAAATTAAAAGTATATGTTGGAGAGAGGGTCTGGTCTGACCTCAAGGGGCAGGGATTCTTCCCAATTTGTCGAGGCGAGGGTGGATGACGTATTCGCCTGCAACGGTCCAGGAATCTCCCCGTATCTCTCTCCACCGGCTATGTACATGGCGTGGAGACAACTTGAGACGAGTTATCCCCATCTATAACGAGGCCTAAGTTTTTATCGGGAATAGTTTACCGCATTTATTATTAGACCAGTCCTGCCCCAGAATCACTGGGAAAGGTAGATTAGGGTGGACCACCATGGGGAATTTTTTTAGCGATCCTCCCTAACTCACAAAGCATAGAGTGGTATTGTACATACGGATGTCTCTGTGAATACATTTAATACTGGTCTTTTCTTTCGTTGTTGCGGTAAGACATATCAGCAATCAACAATGGAAATGTTGCTGCCAGAATCAAACAAGGCATCGAGCTTGTAACCATTAATGACTACGGGTCCCATATTCGATAACGTCAGGGGTTTGGCAAGAGCACACAAACCGTCTCCCCTCCTCCACCTACATCCCGCCTCGTTCCCAGGTAGGTCGCACGCCTGGCAGCCTGGGAACTCTGAAACAGACACCAATTTATGTGGAAGAGACTTATTTTGTAGGACGTAATCTCTAGGAAATCCACTAGAGGACTGTTCTGCTCTCCCAGATTTCGAGACCGGCATTGGTGGTTTTACGAGCTATATGAGCTCTTCCATAGAATGGAAATCTCCCCAGTCCGGCTTGGCAAAGTTTTTGGGAAGGCCCTGTAGAAAAATAAAGCAGGCTACCTGCTGCACTATTTGGCAGGTGGTCAGTTCAAATGGCTTTAGCCATAAGGCCACCTGCTCCCAGAGGGTCATAGCCTGCTCCTGGATTGATCTCTCTGGATCAAATTCCATCCATCCATCCATTTTCCAACCTGCTGAATCCGAACACAAGGTCACGGGGGGTCTGCTGGAGCCAATCCCAGCCAACACAGGGCACAAGGCAGGAACCAATCCCGGGCAGGGTGCCAACCCACCGCAGGACACACACAAACACACCCACACACCAAGCACACACTAGGGCCAATTTAGAATCGCCAATCCACCTAACCTGCAAGTCTTTGGACTGTGGGAGGAAACCGGAGTGCCCGGAGGAGACCCACGTAGACACGGGGAGAACATGCAAACTCCACGCAGGGAGGACCCAGGAAGCGAACCCGGGTCTCCTAACTGCGAGGCAGCAGCGCTACCACTGCGCCACCGTGCCGCCCGGATCAAATTCCCAATTTTTTATTATTCTTGCCTGCTGGACTGGGGATAGCTCATATTTAACTAGGACCTCAGTCCCAATGGGCGGCTCAGCTCTCTCCTCTGAAAGAGCATAATAAGCCCTTTTTGTTTCATCCCCAGAAACCAGCCTACGTCTGTGTGTTCTTTTCACACTCTCCACTTGGTAAGCTACCAAGTCCGGGTTTGTATTTTTTGAGCGGAGCCTGCACTGAGTCCTTCCTGACCCCCAAACACGCTCATCACCCCGGTTTCTTCTGGGACTTCATCCTGCCAACTATGCCACTGTGACAATAAAGCAACACAGACATCATAAAGATTTGGGACAGCCACCCAAATATTGTTTTCTTGGCTGCAAAAGTTAAGTTTTTAAAGCACGAAGTGCATAGAACAGAGCCCAAAACAGAACTGATTATTACAGACAAAGATGGAGGCTTTAATGGCCCGTAAAGGAAGTGACGTCATCAAAAGGGCTGGAATCGGAAGTGATGTCTTCTGGATCAGATGTGATGTCAGCAAAGGGGCTGGCACCGGAAGTGATTTCTTCTAAAGTGCCAGAACCTTGCAGGATTTCCCAGAGAAGGTCTGTAGGGAACTGAGAAAGACAGTCAGTGCATTCCGCCGCCCCCTGGTCGGATGTTTTATTACAATTACTCAGGCCCTTTAGCTGCCTCCTGCTCACACATGTGTGACGATAGATAGATAGATAGATAGATAGATAGATAGATAGATAGATAGATAGATAGATAGATAGATAGATAGATAGATAGATAGATAGATAGATAGATAGATAGATAGATAGATTAAGACATTAATAAATAACAAGTTGATTATTTCTATAATGGGGATGTTGATTTTTGATAATTGAAATTAGCAAAATATGTCCAGGAGAAATTCACACAGATATGGAAAGATATGGTGTGATAAGGCACTATATAGCGCCCGACCCGGCACAGACTGATGCAGAGGCACGTGCTTAAATCACACAGGCTTTTATTTTTTCTTCAGCCGCAGTACTCCGGTCATCCTAAAAGGTATGCATATGATTGAGGAGGTAATGCCTCATGCCCTGATTGATCATTTGGTTCAAAATGGCACCTAGATATCACTTTACTAAAGTCTACTGCATGAGAGTAAAAAAAAAAAAACTTCCAAAAATGGGACACAAATAGTGGTACCTCATCAAATACTACATTTTTTGGAAACACATTAAAAACAAAAACATACAGTAATGGAAAATCAGTTTACAATTATCAGAATGGTAGTGAACCTTTGTGCCGTAGCAAGTCTATGATGACGTTTATAGAATTATTAGACCAATGCATCTTTTTACAGGTGAAATCTAACAAAAGAAAACTGCCTGGTGCACAAGTGGGAGCAAATTGATATGAGACTACCAAAGATCAGTTGACAAGCTTAAATCTATGGAATAAGTTCCACCAATGTTCTCTCTTATATTTAAGGACAACCTGAGAATAGAAAATTACGTCTAGTTGTTGTGAAATAATAAAAACACATATACTAGTGTATAATAAAGATTGCTTATGGACTGAGCTCTGATTCTCTCCAGATTCTAATTTGCAAGCACATGGCTTAGAAATCAAAATCTATACAAAGTTATATGTGTATTTACTTCCTTATTCTTCAGTGCCATTGTTTGGCACTTTTCTAAGCATTGAATTATAGCAATGTCAGCATGCTTTACAATTCCTATCCACTGTTTTACACACAATTTTCTAGCATATATTCCTGATGTAAAGGTCACAGATTCACTTCAATAACCTCATGTTCAACATGACTTCTGTTATGGGCACCTTTGGACCAAGGGTATTTTAGAGAAATTATGCAATATCTTGTGCAGATGACACACAAGACTGTGTCTTTCAGTAGTTTCTTCAGTAATTGCAAGTTTGTAACATGGAAAATAAAGCAAAGCAGACAATTAGTAAATGTAAAAAGCTAAAAAAAACTGTTATTTTACTGATGAAAGGCAAAATGTGTATTGATTGAAAAGCCATTTAAGAATTAGGCCTGTATTTCAGGGCAAGTCTGCCTTTATGAAACACAAGTTCACTGTAGATATTGGCTTAGCTGTAGCAGGGATTTGAACCTCAGCTAAGATTCTCACTAGCTAGAGGCAAAAGGAAAGTAGCAATTAGTGGGGTTCTGCCACAGGCGTTGTCTTTTGTGGTTGGCAAGTATCCAATAGAGGCCCAGGAAAAGGTGTTAAAGATGCATGAGCCAGAAATCAGGGTTCTCTGTTATAACTGCTGTATGTATAGCTCAGCACTTAAAGTAGCATTGCAAATGTGGAGAATTACAGTTGTTCTACAAACCTACTAATGTTGCTAAATACAAATAGCAAAATATTTTTATAAATGCATAAAATTTCGACATTACCAACTACTAAAAGCCATTTTAGATTCAAGCCTTGACTTTATACTAACGTGTAATAAACTATTTACACTGTACATTCATTACTTAAGTAGAAATTATCTGATGGAAATTCTATTACCTACAGAGTTGTATTAATATTGAAATATATTAATATTGGCTTTTTTATATTATATGAAACAAAGCATTATTCAGTGTATTTTGCATAAATATTGTATTGCAGGCATTAATTTTGTATTATGGTAAATAAATTTTTAAAAATGTAAGAAGAAATAAATTAAAGTAGTTTGATCTACTCTAGAAGATAACCATTCTCAAATGAATGCTGTTTGATTTCATTACTGGAATGAAATGCTGTTTGTTCTTAAATTAAAAGTTTGCATTGTAACTTCATTAAACTACAAAATTACATTTACAAGTAAAGTAATAGTGGCTCATTTTGTTGCAACCTGTTTATGAATGTATTGACAGCTGTGAGCGTACATAATATGATCCCACCCAACATGCTGCTTGGCTTTTCTACTAGTGAAGTATTTGAATGTCTCAATGCAATGGAGCTAAAATTAAATCATCTTCTAGTAGCCAGATGTTGTCAATATAAACCATGACTTTAATAATTTCTCCTGAAGGTCAAAAAGGTTTTAATTTCCACATAGACAATGCGATCATTTTAAAAGGAAACCAGTATCTTTTGTGATACATAATTTTTATGGAACTGAACATTATTTTAAGAAACATTTTTAGAAAACTGATTTGAAGGTTTATTCAGAACACAGTTAGACCATAGAAAGAATATTTTTTCTGGGATGCATCTTTGTTGTTTCATAAAGAGAAATGGTTATTCCATATCTCTGTTGTACAGTATATCATGTAACTGGAGAAATACAATCATTTGTCAGGCACTCTGTATAATGGGTACATTGGGCTCACATTCACTGAGGATTCATTGTAGTGTGGTAAATAGCAAGGACTTTGGGTTGCTCAGTTCTGCTGTTCTGTAGATTTCTCTCATTATAAGGTACATTTTTAAGGCAAAGATATACAGCAGTTACTATTAAAGGGTTTTTACCTGGGTCAAATAAGACTACCTGTTCACAGTTGGAAAATTTTCTAGTTGTTTAGCTTCTTCCAAGCAATTTAGCTGCAGATGTGCTAGTCGTCTGCCAGGTATTCCCTTCCCACATCCGTATGTTGTCTTATGATTGTATATATCATATTTATAAAGTTTCTGTACTGTAGACATAAAAATTAAATGTATAAACTGTGTAGTATTTTAGAACTGGTATTGTAATCTGTTGAATAATTGAATGTATACCTTTATAACTGTAGAAGCTGTGAGTTTTAAATTAACTTTGGAAGATAATTTTGTTCATAGCTATTGTTTATATATACTAGTCTGGTGCTTGCAGAGAATGTGGTTGCACAGCACCATATTTCTTACTGTAGCACGGAGTGTTACGGAGAGTGCATAACTATTCAGGCGTTTCATTATTCGTCCATTCTTAACTAGTTGATTGCTGCCAGATATTGAAAAGTAAGTAATTTACACTTGTTTTTAGTATCAAATATATTACTTAAGACATTATGGTACTTAGTTGAAATACTTTTGTGCGCTTTCTGAAAGAAAAATATTTTAACTCCCTTTTAAGAAAGCAAAAAGGTTACGTGAAGCTCTACAATCCAGAAGTTCAAGTTTGTTGTCATATTTAAATATCCCAATGACATTCTTACTTAGAAGAATCCTCAGACTAGTGAGAGCAATGCAATACCAACAAAAGACATTCAGAGGTACATATAATTCAACATACACCAATCAGCCACAATACTAAAACCACTCACAGGTGAAGCGAATGACATTGATTAACTCGTTACAATAGCCCTTGACAAGAAATGGGATATATTAGACAACAAGTGAACAGTGAGTTCTTGAAGGTGATGTGTTGGAAGCAGGAAAAATGGGAGACAGTCAGGATCTGAGTGACTTTTACAAGGACTACATTTTAAAGGCTAGACAACTGTGTCAGACTCCAAAGCGTCAAGTCTTCTTGAGTGTTACCTACTACCAAAACATGGGTTTCTGACCCCTTTTCATTTTTTTATGTGCATTATGTTTCTTCTAACATTATATGTTTTGTTACACAACATATACACTTTTTATGCTATTTAAAATAAAGAATATCTTTCTAGCAAAAAGAGCTAACCCCAATTTAGGGATCTGGAGTATATTCACTGCACACATTTGTCACCTTGCTCTTTTGCTGTGCCACCCAGTATGTATTGTTATGATTAGCTTTTCAGTAAGCTTACAATTTGTGGACAGTAACTGTCTCAGAATCTACTGATGCAAGTGTGTACCATTTGTCAGAATGGATGAGTGAGAAATATGACTGAGCCAGATGGCTGAGAACTTTAATAATAGTTTGCCTTGCAAAGGCAGCACATGTTTTATGTTTTGAACAGAACACAGCTCAATGCCGGAGGTATTCTGTGACACCATTTCCATTCTCTGCAGTGCTTTACTGTCTTGAGCCAAGTAGGTTGAGTATCTGCATGAAACACAGCATGTTACACTGTAAGGATAGACTATATTATGTACTTGTAGATGTTACTGAGAGTAATCTAAGCTTTTCTGTGGAAGTAGAAGTGTTGGTTACTCTTCATGACAATAGGTGAAATTTGCTGTGCCTACTTCAGTTCAACAGTGATGGTCACTCCAAGAAATTTAAACCTGCTCACCCTCTCTACATCATTTTTGCCAGTGTAGTGTGACCTGAGTGTGGTCTGCTTTCTACTTCATGAAGTGTTTGAGCAGTTCATTGGTTTTGATTATGGTAAAGGGTCACAAGTTAAACCTTTTTCTTTGTAAGATATTTTCATTGTTGGTGATCTAGCCTATGATGATTGCATGTTGTGACAGAACACACACATATATGTATATAATTTCAACAATTTGTGATATTTCAGTAGCTATTGACTTTCACGGACTTACCTTAAACACTGGAAAGTTAAAACAGCTTAACAATATATGCAAGGCATAACATTCAAGTGCATTTGGTATCTTAATTAACTGATATGAAAGTTGGCGAATTTCACGTTTTTTATGTACTTGATCCATATGTCAGTTATTATATTTTTGTTTATTAAATAATTTTGTAACAATGAGTCATATTCAAAAGTAATAGAATGTGATTACATGTGTTAGTAGACTGCATTAAAGTGTAGTTTTTAACAGCACTTTACAATGGAGTTAAAAACAAAGCAGAAATAGACTTGTGGTGGCTCGATAGCTTTTACACAGAGCAGATTGCAATTCAAGTGATGTGAAAATGGCATCAATTAATGTGACTAATTGTTGTTCGATTTTCTTAAGCATAACATTTTTGAAAGTACACCCAATAGAATAGTATCCAATAATTAGCAATTAAAAATATCTATTAATGTCAAATACTACCATAAAATAAGTAACCGTTTTACCCTATGAAAGGAGAATAAAAGTTGAAATAAGTTCGCCATCTAGCTATTTATACTAGTTAAAACAGAGTCATTTTTAAAAATTATGTAAATAAATACAATCTTGGAAAGGAGCTGATTTATTGTACCCACATCCCAACACCACCGTCCATTTTAAAACCCGTCTGATGTTTATATTAATTGGGGCAGCTGTGCCTTTCCAATGTTATTAAGTACTTCAAACACCATTTATCTGCATGTTGATAACATTGGTTCTTTACAATAATAATCTGGAGATAATATTACTCAATCAATGTAGTCTTATATATGCTTACATAATTGTTTTCCTCTTCCAATTATTTCCAGAGGAGTGACCTTTTTGGTGTTGTCTTAGTTATCTTACCTAAAGCAGCAGGAAAAGGGTGCTGTTATGTGAGCTGTATGTGTGCGCACGCATTTGACTTGGCTGTCAGATGAGTAAAAGAGGAAAATATACAAAATATGCAAGTTCAAACAACTTCTCTCAAGGTAAAAATGAAACAGTAAGCTATTTCTTACTTGAAGTCGCTCAGAATATTTCTCCATTTTAAGATGGAAGTTTCTGCAAATTCGCTTTTCAAATGTAAATTTTAAAATTTTAGAATTTAATTCAGTGCTATCTGTGCAAGATAACTGAATAAAAATTTGTCTCAACAAATTTCTTTGAAGAATAAGTGTGTCACATCTCAACAAAATTGGTCCAGAAAGGGCTGACATGTTTTATGCAGAAGGACGGACAAACAGATAGACAGACATAGATTTTCACAACAGGCACTTTGCAGATTATATGTAAACACACCTAAATACATTGAAAAATGGTGTTTTGTTTTTTAGTTCAAGAAATTAGATGATCATTGTTTGAAAAAAAGTACTGAATGTTGTCAGTGATGTTGTAGAGATTTAAGATAGAAGAGCCTGCCTGCATATTATTTCTATTGTAATGCTTGACACAAAGATTCCATTCAGCATTCACTGCCCCCTTGCTGCAGTCATTTCCTTCTCTGCTCACTGGCTTCACTCAGTAGCAAAGTGGACTTATTCAAAAGTTGTATCATTTTCAATTGTTAGAAAACAGGTTATTAACTTTATTCTAAATTAGCAACAGCTGCTTTGGAATACAGTGGTACCTTGGGATACGAGTGCCCCAAGGTACGAGCTTTTTGAGCTATGAGCCGTCACTAGGTCGATTTTTTGCCTTGAGTTACGAGCCAAAATTCGAAATACAAGCCATCAAAGAGCATTCCGAGGAACTGACGATGGAGGAGTTGATGGAACTACAGACGCGGCAACATACGGAGGTTCTGCAGGAGATCAGTATGGTGGAGGACGTTTTCTCTTAAAGTGAGATAAAGGAAGTGTTTGCAATGTGGGAAAAAGTTTTGAACTTTAAAGAAAAGAAACACCCTGAAAAAGTTACAACTGATTGTGCAGCGGCGCTATTTATTGACACATGTTTAACGCTTGACTTTATTGAAAAGAAACACCAGTTGCAACTGATCGTGCAGCGGCGCTATTTAATGACACTTACCTAACACTTGCCTTTATTGAACAGAAACACCAGTTGCAACTGATCGTGCAGCAGCGCTATTCAATGACACTTTCCTAACGCTTGACTTTATTGAAAAGAAACACCAGTTGCAACTGATCGTGCAGCGGCGCTATGTAATGACACTTGCCTAACTCATTTCAGAAGCATTCTAAAGGGGAGGACTAAACAAATCTCCTTGGACAGGTTTCTATTGAAATGCCTTGAGAATGAAAGTGACGAAAGCATGGCAAAAAAGAAAAAAACTAGTGAAGAAGAAAATTAAGTTAAGCAAAAGTGAAGTGAAAGAAAAAAACATTACAATACGCTAATCGGCTTTGCCAACATCTGTTTATTTCTTTAGATTCTCTTTTATGTATTAGGTTTTATTTTGTTTGTATACAATATTTGTTCATTATAAATACATTTTTCTTATGTTGAAAACATTTAACAAAAAATTGGGGTGGTTTTTTGGGGGCTGGCACGAATTAATCTCATTTCAATTAATTTCAATGGGGAAAATTGATTTGAGATACGAGCATTTTGACTTACGAGCTCAGTCACGGAATGAATTAAAATCGTATCTCAAGGTATCACTGTATATTGTGGTTTTATTTTTTTAATGTTGCAGCTTGAACCTATGACTTGAGTATTGTATCTCTGTTTATCTTCAGGCAAATCTGGTACTTTTAATAACATAATCTCTGTACAGTTTAGAGGTATTTTATTTGCAATGTCAGTCATTTTCTAACCTGCTTAATCCTGAACAGAGTTGTGGGGGTCTGTTGGAGCCTATCCCAGATAATATAGGGAATAAAGAGGCAGTAACAAACACTGGACAAGGTGCCAGTCCATTGCAGGGCAAACACACACACACCTCAACCACACACTATGGCCAATTTAGGATTGCCATTTCACCTGATCTGCATGTCTTTGGGCTCTGGGAGGAAACCGAATCACCCAAAGGAAACCCACACACGCATGGGTAGAATATGCAAACTCCGTGCAGGGAGAGCCTGGGACATAAACCCCGATCTCCTTACTGTGACGCAGCTGCGCCATTGTGCCACCCTTATTTACAATGTATTTTTTTTTTAAATTCTCAAGTGCAAAGGTAAAATTAAACAAATTTCTCACTTAGCAAAAGAGTTGTGACAGAAATCAAAATCATCATTGACAGCTTAACATCAGAACATGGCTAAGTATATATAAGGAATTGTGAAAATCCTAAAGTTTCAGACATTTCAAACTCATGACCCAAACTAATTGAATAATAACAATACTCTGCCTAATTTTTGACAAATCTGAAACTTGAGTCTACAAAGCCCGAAGTCGCTTATTGACTGTTGACTCCTATATACTTCTTGGGTATTTCTGTTGTCTCAAAAAATGTTTGGTTTTCTGTCAAAGCCTAAGAGTTGGCTTACTTTCAAATTTCTTTTGAGGTTATAGGCAGATTCCAGTTTTTAATACTAGATTGACCTCAGTGACTTACTTGACCTCAGTGACTTACCCTGCAGTACTGTGTATTAATATACACAAAAGTAATCTGAAACTTTGAAGTGCTGCTAGTTTACAGTGTTGTAGGATAATGATTTTCTGTAAGTATTTTCTTTTGTGAGCAGATTTTTAAATGTTCCCTAAGCTTTTTAGTGTTTGTCCACATTTTCAACAAAATACTTACTTTACTTTATGACTTAAAGAATTTGGACGGAAGTTAAAGGTCATCCATTATATTATGTTGGAAGGTTGGAAGTCTGTTGTTTCACGTTCCTCTATGTAAATAGTGTGATTTATAATTGTTAATCTAGAACAACTTTTGTAAAACTATTTCCTTCTTGTGTTATTTTCAAATTAGATAAGCCTATTTTTACATAGCCGCAGTTGATTTCTTGGCATAAAATCTTTTTCTTTATTATTTTTCATCAGGTAGTAGCTATAATAAGAACAAAAAGACAGGTTATGTCTCATTAGGCACATAATGTTAATCTTTACAAGCATTTGGCATTTGATAACCTCTGTTCTCCTCAGCTAATGAAACTAATGTAAAATGATCAAGTCAAAAGATATTTTTTTTCTTTTTTGACAAACTTATTTTTATTGCCAGGGTTATTTTTACACTTAATGAAGTTGTTTATAGCCATGTACCGATTATTTGCAGAACAGTTGATGCCAGTACATTAAAATGTGCTGAAATGGTTCATGTCTTTGTATATGAAGTCCCCCGGTGGGCTTACAGCTACCTCAGCATGAACCCAAAGCTATTTAGATAGTTGCCATCAGTGATGCTGACTCTGTGGGAATTTCATTATGTTGTCACCCTCAGAGAGACAATGTAATTTATGCATCCGGTCGATATTTAGACATGATGATGTTGGAAATCTGTATTTTGTTCTTGATTTGTATTCCTGAGGGTGACTCTTGAAATATTTTAATAGACTTTTCTATTGATATGTATGTGAATGTTATCAATATTGTCTTTCAGTATAACAATATGCTGTGAAACCCATTATTTTAGTTATATAATCTAGACCCTGAAAAATACAGCTTTAAAGTATTTTTAAAGAGATTTTCTGCCAGCCTTTTTAATATTTGCAATTCAAAACACTGCTATTTGCCCATTAAATAGTCAAATGTAAGTCTGTTTGTTTAATGATTCTGAAGGAGAAGGTAATCCAGTCAATTCACTTCTCTTTTCGCATTTTTAATCAATTTCGTCGTAATTGCAGGCTTTCTCCCAAATGCCACCCCATCAAGTTGGGTTGTTCTGCTGCTCCCCAATTGGCAAAATAGTCTGAGTATGGAGTATGGTAGTACAATTCTAGAAGAACACTGCCACTTGGCATACATGGAGAGCATGATTAAAACCTAATGACCAGTGCCTTTAGAAACTGCTGCTTAAAAAAATGAACATGGTACAATTAAAAATGTAATTTTCTCATTTTTGCAAAATTCTAATACTGGTGATGGTGGTATTAAAGGAAGGCAAATTTTAAGTAAGTAAGCTGGAAGAACGTTTGAACAATTTTGTGTCATTATTAACAAGTTGCTTACTTTTTTGCAGCATTGTTGTGCTGTTTGCTTATGTTATGGTTTGACATTTTTCCCATTTTGTTTTCTGCTCTTTTTTGCAGCAGTAGTCCAGCACACAAGTATTATCTGGCTACCAGTCCAGTATCCGGTGCTGTTTACCTGTCAGATACAAACAGTAGGAAGGTGTTTAAAATAAAATCTCTTACCATAATTAAAGATGTGGCCAAGAATTTCGAAGTAGTGGCAGGCACCGGTGATCAGTGCCTTCCTTTTGACGAGACTCGCTGTGGGGATGGAGGCAAGGCTGTGGAAGCCACACTCACTAATCCCAGAGGTAGGATTGTTATAATTTGTGCTGTTTGTATTATTTTTATTTTTTGGTTTAGAAAACAAAAATATTAATATTGGTAGGAAGGTAGGAAGGCAAAAACTATATACTAAACAATACATGCCTGACGAGCCCAACCCTGCTTTACTTTAACTTACTTTTCACTTTACAATTGGAGGATTTGATGCCTACATGTCACATTTATGACATAAAAGATGTCAAAACAATTTCAAATCAATAGTGTTTTTTTGATGCAACAAACTATACTAAAATAACAACAGCAGTCATCCATCACTTCATAACCATGCCTTTATCATGAAAGGATGCATCAGGAGGTGACATTTCTATCAGCAGGGTGGAATACTCTCCTGAGAGGTAAAGGAACAAGGCAGTATTTATTAAGTCAAGATGATATAAGAGCTTGTCACAATGAAAATAAGCAAGCCTAAACTGCATTAAGTATTATTTACTCTGTAGGCGGCAAATCTTTGAGTGCCTTTTTATGTGCCTAATTGTAACTCCACAATGCATCTGACTTTTTTGTTTTCCCTAAACATAGAAACATAATTTTGTTTTTTCCTCTGTTACATTTATAAATGTATGTCATACATATTCAGGAACTTTCTACTCATTTATGTTTGTTCTTGTGAATATGTAAAACCATTTTATTTTTTACTTAATGTCAGCAAGACACAAGAGGTGGACAGCTGACACTTAACAGCAGATTCTAGATAACAAATGGATATATGCTGACATACCACATATTTTTATTTACATTTTCATTATCACCAGTGACTTAAAGAGTATTTTGCCAAAAGGCCATAATTCATCTTGACCTTTTGTTTGGGCGTTATCTAAATAAAGTATATTTATTATTATTAGTATTAGTATTTTTATTATTATCTAGAAGATCTGATGTTACTATATTATTGATACCCCTCCACTAGAGCTCTTGGCTAAACAAAGGAGCACCTTCAGTAACAGACTGAGACAACTACATTGCTCTAAGGAGCGCTATGTGAGGTTATTTCTACCTTTAGCCATCAGGCTCTATAATGGGTCACCCCACTGCTGAGGTGGTATTGTTGTCTTTGTGCTTAATGGTACTGAGGCAGTCAACTATACAGCTTAACAGACAATGACGCTATGTGCGATGTACACTGTGAAAGACTGACATACTCTATAATATTCATACTGTGAAATTTTAACTAGTGCAGTTCTAGTCACTTTGCACTAGTACCACAAATACTTACTTTCTTAATATCCTTATAGATATAGAAATGTTTTGACAGAAGTATGCTGTATTTGTGCCTTTTTGTCTGCAACTGAAACCCTATTTCCCCTGGAATTAATAAAGTTATTATCTATCTATCTATCTATCTATCTATCTATCTATCTATCTATCTATCTATCTATCTATCTGTCTGTCTGTCTGTCTGTCTGTCTGTCTGTCTGTCTGTCTGTCTGTCTGTCTGTCTGTCTGTCTGTCTGTCTCTTTCAATGCTTGGTATCTTCAGGAGACCTCCAAATCCAGTTTGAGGTTATAGTAAAGACTGGCTTCATTGTTGAACCACATTAAATATTGGCCATTGAAGTCATTTGTGTACTCAATGGAATGTATACCTCTAATAGTGTGTTTCATTGTTAAGCATATGAGATTATGTAAAGGATATCTTTAACCACATCTGCCCCCCCCAAAAAGATCATTCCTCACCACTGAACCCATTACTCAGCTTTTTTGGCAGCAGCAGATGTGTAGGAGAAACTAGGATGAATGCCAAAGCAGTTCAATCAGGAGCGCACGTACCCACATAACCACAACTACAATGTGCCTACTTATTTTCACCAGCTAAAAAGAGTGACAGATTCAGAGAACAGGTTAATATGAGTGCTTGAACCTCATACTGATTATATATCACCCCTTTAGAATAACTGGAAAAACGACAAAAGCACAGTATTCTAACTCTTGAAAGTATGTGTAAATATGTGGATGAATATGTCCACTCATGGACTAGCATCTCATCATGAAAAGATCTCTGCCTTACTCACTTTGATGCCAGCATAAGTTTCACCTTATAGATGAAGGAATGGAGTGGTTTTAGGTTGTGGATGTTGAACATTGTAGAACTGGTCTGGATTTAAGACTGATGATGTATTGAATAATAGAGTGACACCTTTATATCTTCTTTTCTTCTTTCTTCTTCTTCGGTCCATATCGAACAGCTGGATGAGGGTGACATCGAAGCCAGTATGTTGCTGTGGGCGCCACTGGGTCCCAGATTTCTTTCATAATGCGTTTCCACTCCTGTTGGTCGAGTGCAATGTTCTTTGCTTCAATGATGTTGATTCTGCTATTTCTTTGGTCAGCTTCGATTTGTTTAATCCAGGTCCTTTTTGGTGCTGCCTTCTGCACTTTCCACTGTGATGGTCGTTGCCCCCATAGTAGCCTGTGTGGAAACCTGCTGTCAGCCATCATGCATATGTGTCTGAACCATCACAGACTGCACCCCTGAGTTTCCTCTTTGATTGTGGGCTGCTGCTTGCATTGAATTCAGATATGGGCACAGAGCAACATGGATTGAAGCATTATCCAAGTATCTGATCTATAGAGCAAAATAGACAAGATCAATGTTCGGAATTTATTCTTGATGGATATGTTTTTCTTTCGCCACAAGCACCATTTGAGGGATGCAAAGGCCTCAGTGGCTTGCCCAATCCAGCTGGTGATTTCAGTGATGCATGACACTTTTTTGCTCCTGAACCAGTGATCCAAGATACTTAAATACTTTAATCTGTTTGACTTGAATGCCATTGAGATGAACACTGGCTATATAGTCATCGGTTGTCAAGAATTTGATCTTTTCCACATTGATCTTCATGCAGTAGGACTGAGCGACATGGACAATATTGTGAAGGATGTCAGTGTCCTCAGTGTCGGTTGCGGCAAAGATGGCACTGTCATCGGCCAACATGAGGTCAGTGATAAAACAATTTATGTTGCATTGGACCCCTTGCTTGCCATTGAAGGGTTTCCTTTAATGGCATTGATCATAATGTTAAATAGCACCAGTGTTGCCACATCGTCCTGACGAACCCCAATTTGGATGGAGAATTCTTCTGACAGCTTGTTACGGACACAACTGGTTGAGCCATGGTACATTGCTTGAAGGAGGCCTATAATTTTCTGTGCACATGTTAACTCTCTAGTGATCTCCACAATGCTGGCCAGTGGATGCAGTCAAAAGTAGACTTAAATTCAAACACAAGTAACAGTATGCTGGCCGCAATGTGTCCTTTCTTCCATAAGTGGCCTGTTGGTAAAAATTTGGTCACAATATCCCCTGCTGGGCTGAAACCCAGCCTGCTCTTCACGGCTGGTTTCTTCTTGATCTTTATGCAGGCACATATGAATAATTTTTGTAAAGACCTTGGCAACAGTTTAAGGCAAACTGATGCCTCGATAGTTTTTGCAATGCTGACTGTCTCCTTTCTTCAGTATTGGCACAACAATCTCTTCTTTCCATGTCACGGGTGTTTGTTCTGAGTGCCAAATCAGCCTTAGCAGACCATGTAGTCACTGGAGCAGGGAGTCTCCACCACCCTTGTTTGCTTTACCAGTGATTTGGTCTACCCCAGGTGCCTTAGAATTCTTCAGGGATCTTATAGCTGATTTCAGTTCTTTGACTGTTGGTCGGCTATTTTGTTTACTGGCTCGGCAACAGTTTGTGGTTCTTAGGTGATTGTTGTGGTGGTTCATTATTTTACAGATCCAAGAAGAATTATTTCCATCGCTCAAGGTACTCTGCCAGAGATTGCACAGAATTTCTATCTGCTTTTCTGATGTTACTGTTGGTCAACAATTCACCCACTCAAATGCCTCAGGGTGCTATACATCATGTTTTGAGTCTGCTTGTTCGAGATCTTCTGCCAAAGTGTTTCAGTATGCTTTTCGTTCAGCTTTCATTCTGTGCCATATAAGGTGGTTGAGTTGCAAGCACTAGGCATGGTCCACCAGCTTTGTGCATTTGCATTGATCTACCAGATTGAGGCAATCATCGTAAATTCAAGGTTGCATTTGCTGGTGAAATGGTGGCCAAAGTGGATTGCTTCTCTTCGTTGATGACACCAGCGAAAGCAGTCAAAGGCCATTGTCATTTATTTTGCCCACTCCAAACCTCTCTAGCGTCTCTTCCTAGCCAGTTTAATCAACACCAATATGTGCATTGAGATCACCAGCTATGATGATCAGATCTTTTTGAGAAACTGAATCCAATGTGGCCTGTAGCTGGGCATAGAAGTTGTCCTTTATGTAATCTGGGTTCATGTCTGTTGACACATAAACGAAGAAGATGTACGTTCAGACAGTTCTACCAATCTGAAGGAGTGCAAGGCGATTCGAGACTGGCTGGAAGACGATCCCACTTCTAGGGGTCACATTATCGACTGCAAAGCCAACTCCTGCTTCATGTTCCTCACTGCCAGAGTACTACAATGTCATGGTGTCATCACTGTCTGCTATTTGGATAGTCATAGATCTCAGTCCTATAAGTCTGTGTTCAGACAATGCCACAATCGATATTCAGTATCTCATTAACTCACACGCGATTGTTTCCTTCTGGCCTACATGATGGCCAGTTCTCTCATTCCATGCTACAAGCTGAATTTCAGATTTCAGAGTGATAAGTCAGTTGCACAATGGCTCTTTGGTTCCAGTAGCCCACTTCTTGGCAGCACACTGGTTCTTCAGTGCTGGTGCATTTGTTACTTCAAATGCAGTAGCTTTAGCAAAAGAGAAAAAAATCTAAAGCGCAGTACTGTTTAGGAATGAGGAGAATAGGGAAGAATTTACTGCATATCACTAGAGTCTACAACTGTGGTTCACACAACATCGATAGATCTTTCTCTTTGATTCATTGTAACAGTTTATCAGTACAGCTGTACTTTACAGCTGCAGCGTAAAAAGATTCAGTCCAGGGTGTTCCAGTTTATGTTTAATGCCAAGAGTTTCCTTTGCAGGTACAAAAGCAGTCATAGTACAAGGGAGTCAGTTGTAGGTATAGTTAAAGATACTGTATAGCTTATTACAATGCAAGAGTGAACAGGTTATTTTTAATCGAGATTTAAATATAAGCACCGATAGGGCTTCACCTGAATACCTCAGAAGAGAGTTAGAGCAAAACCAAAAAGGCTAATTTAACACTTACCAAGACTTCCTTAACAAATGTTTGGAATAGTGTGAAAACTGACCGCTGGGACTTATAAGTCATTGGCAGTTTGGCATTTATGAAATCTCAGAGTTTTTGATGCTGCTTTTTTCTGTTGATACTGTACTGCCATCACTAATACTACTGAAAGATGAATTTCAGTAATCTTACCGAGGCAAAAGCATAAGTTATTTCTGCATAAAAGGAAAAAAGAGAAAGCTCTGTACTATAGCAGTGTTTCTAGGTGTAAAAACCATACTAGCTTTTGCAGAAATGTGTTTTTTTAGAATTTATGGTGCTGTTTGGTATGATTCCAAGGCTGGTGACAGTAACAAGTGTTTAGCAGAGTTGAGATCCAGTACTACCGATACAAGCTCTTTAAGTTATGCTGGAGAGTCCGCAGGAAGCAATTTAGTTTTATTTGTGTTCATCTGTAGGTGTCTGTCAGATAGACCTGTACATTTACTAATATAATGAGGGTATACATGATCTTCAACCAGTAGTGACTTTTATATGGATCTGGGTGTCATTTGCATAGAAGTAAAACATAAGTGCATAATGGTGACTCAAGTGACAACAGGTAATTTAGGAAAGAAGTGGAGTCCAAGCCCTGAACCTTAAGTCACAGTACAGAAAAAGGCTATAGTGAACTCAATTCACTACCAAGCTCAAAAACAGACTTCTATGGTCAATGGCATTAAAATCAGTATCAGAGTCAAGAAAACATATTGCAATGTGAGGTCCACAATTAAAGGTTTCAGTGTTCTGGTAAGGTCTGAATCTTGATTAGAATGACTTGATAAAGATAGCGGAAAATATTAAATGTAAACAGGGCATTTCTAAAATGACAATGCATTTCCAATTATTTTATGATAAAGCAAAAACAAGTATCACGCAAACAGTCCTATAATATCTTGGCTGAAAGAATGCTGCTGGCAAAGATTGTTTATTAAGGCCATTTAATGTTGAATTCCTTGCTTCCAGATGAATTCCAAACCTCCAGGCATTACAACAGGCCATGTTTTGGCTTTTTTGCCAAAAGTAAATGAACATTAAAAAACTCAAAAAATGCAAAAGGATTTTTTTCTTAATAGAAATGCCTATTACTTTCTTTCCTGTCTATTTTTTGAAAGAATGTAATTTGCAATGAGCAAGTCCATCCATCCATCCATTTTCCAACCCGCTGAATCCAAACACAGGGTCATGGGGGTCTGCCGGAGCCAATCCCAGCCAACACAGGGCACAAGGCAGGAACCAATCCTGGGCAGGGTGCCAACCCACCACAGGACACACACCCACACACCAAGCACACACTAGGGCCAATGTAGAATCGCCAATCCACCTAACCTGCATGTCTTTGGACTGTGGGAGGAAACCGGAGCGCCCGGAGGAAACTCATGCAGCCACGGGGAGAACATGCAAACTCCACGCAGGGAGGACCCGGAAAGTGAACCCAGGTCCCCAGGTCTCCCAACCGCGAAGCAGCAGCGCTACCCACTGCGCCACCGTGCCGCCCTGAGCAAGTCTCAATATAATTTTTTTAAATTAAAGGATTGAACATATAAACATGCTTTCTGAACACGTTTAAACAAATGTTAAGGTTATGGCAGGTTGAAGACTCTGTAGCTAGTATGAAACATACTGTAAGTCAGGACCCATCCTTTGGCACAATCATGGATGCCTCCCAAGGTCAATTTAGAGACACCAGTCAACTTACCACATATGTTTGGCGGAGTGGTAAGATAACCAGGATATCTGTAGAAAACCCCTGCATGCTTGGGGAGAATACATTGTACTAACTTCTCAAGGACAGTGACTGCACTTTGATTTGAAATTAGTCTGCTGGAGCTGTGAGGCAGCTGGCTACTGTTTTAGTTTGATATAGATTCTCAGATTGTTCTTAGTGCCTTTGTTTAAATCAAAACCTTTAAATCCTGTCATTTTATACTTCTAAACAAAATCAAAGCTATGTAGCTGAAACTCTGATAGCGTCAAAGAGCACAATTCTTGGAAAATGGATCAATACGCTGTAATTATTGCCCAGCAAATTATTTCACTATCTTGGCCTTTTTCTGTCCTGAGCCACTGCTGTTCTCACAAAAGTGAGATTAAGATACTGCCATAGAAAAAAATAAGAAATGATATGTCTAAGCATAACCCTCATCAAAACCTGCCAACTATCACTCAAAACCTTTACTCTTTTGGAAATAATTGCCACATGCCTGAATGAAAGGACTGCTTTCTTTTCACTTAAGAAAGAATAAACAGCATTCACAATAGACCTGGAAACTCATTCAGTTGTGTCCTTGAAATGCATCCCAGTCCAGGATCTGCACTGCCATCATTTGTCTGCTTTCGAACCATGTCACTTTGAGCAATGCTGTGCCATTTTGCTGACTATAGTGCAAGAATAGTTGTAGACAAACAGACACTTTTAAAAATCTGTCCAGATGTCATTTCTGCTATGTCTTTTATTGCTAACAGAATGTAGTTAGAAGGGCACTGGCTTACTTTACATTCATATGTAGCTTGAGGCAGGTTCAAGGCCCTGCCTGAAAAGATAAGAGAAAGAATAAAAAAGACAAAGGACTATAGTCTCACAAATAATCATTAAATTAAAGTCCAGTTGTTAGAAGTTATTCAGTTTGCATGGGAGAAATTTTACAGAATAAATTATCCATTCTAGTTCATTCCTAGTTTGACTTTAAATGTTCTTATTAATTAATGGACTGGTGACAATGTTTTATGTCAGCAAAAGCACTTGAACGAAAAACATCAAGATCATATAATGGTTTTCTAAATGCTATTTAGTATGCTACTTCACTTGCATAAAAATAAAAAAAAAATATTTTCAGAAAATCACTGTTTCATTTGATTTGATTTTTCAACACAGGCAAAGATATAAATAACTCAATGAAACCTGTGCGGTTTTCCTGACAATGCTATCATCAATTCCTAAATGAGCCTTAGATTTATAAATACACCAACTTTTTTTTTTTGGACGCCTTTCAGTTACCTCTCTTATATCTTTTGTGTTTACTTTGTTTCTACCTGCTTACATATAAAGAAAGTTTCAGATGATAATGTTTGCATTTTGATATCAATTTTCTAATTATCAAACAAAAAAACTGCATTAATTGTCCAGCTCAGTATACTGAGACACTGATTTTTAATATTATAATAAGAAGAGATTTGACTACCATAGAAAAAGCCCCATTTAAAAAGCACCAGTATTGAATCTGGCAAAATCAAAACTACAATAATGAGGCAGTAATGAATTTATAATATATGCCTGATTAAATCAGTTATCCAAGTGGTTATTTTTATGCACATATGTACAATATAATTTAACTCTAATGTCATTTACAGTACAGATTTCATCTTGCTAAGACCACTTAATGTGGTGTGGAAGTTCACAGTTTTGTCACATACGTGGCTTCATGTAAAATGTTCCATGTAACTGATCATGTAAGAGTACCATTTGCATGTTGAAATAATGCTTTAACAAATCATTACATCAAAATATCAAGTCATTTGTACATATGCATTTCACGGCTTTGCAGGTAAAGTGCTAATTTCACACTAAGGTGACATGTTTGTGGTCAAGCAACACTTATGCTTGAAAAAATAATTTAGCATTTCATTTCAGTCATTGAAACCATCCATATTGTTTCTTATAGTGTATATACAAGATAATGTAAGATTCACATACCTGCTTAATCCAATTCAGGGTCATGGGTGGCTGTAGCCTATTCTGGTAGCTTTGGGCACAAGGCAAGAAATTGCACTGAACAGAGCACCAACATACTGCATGGCCCACTCATGCATTCACCAATGCAAGGCCAACTTTTAACAGCCAGCCGTCATACCCAGAATATGTCTTTAAAGATGTAGGAAAAACTGTGGATCCAAAGGAAAACTAACACATATTCTGAAGAGAATGCCTGTACGATGACCAGGTGTCAGTATCGAACACACTGCCTCAATGAAACAGCAGCACTGATCAAAATACCATTTGGGGATTGGGAAACTTTAATACATATTATCAAGAATAAAAAAGTGATTTTGTATAAAATGTGCATCGAAAATAAAATGTAATTTCTTTATCTTTTTATTTTGTGCATGTTGTATTTGCATAAAATTCTTTTTCTGTTGTTCACTGTGAATATTGCTGCAGGATATAAAGAACAAATATTTAGAACAAGTATTAAGTTTAATTATAAAAGTATACAAGTAAAACACTGTGAATCATATAATTATAGATCACATTAAATGCCTGGCACTTTTTTTGTATAATAAGATACAAATTGCAGGATGACGATTCAATGTTGCTGCCACACAGAGTTTAATCCTTTTGGATTTCTTTCTTATGTGTGACCAAGCCCCCAATACCCTTTTCCCCGCCCTTTTTGCTCACACATTTCAGAGACATGCACTTACTTCATGTTTTTTACCTGGTGAGCCTGAATATTGATGCGAGTTTCCTGTTATCCTCATTTTTAGCAGTTTTCTCACAGTGTCTCAGTGTCTTTAAGGTCTTACAGACGTTGGCCTTTGTGATCACCAAATATGTTTTTTAAGTTTTTATTTTCATTAAAACTGCCTACAGTTGCTTTTGCTGTATTTGGTTTGATGCTCCAGGATATTGTAGTACTTGAAGAATGGTAATGGGTCCGCTGCATTTGAAACACACATACTATATACCAGCATACAGTACAGCATATCATACAAAACACAAGTGTAACTTATGCTCTTCTTTAGAATGGCCACAGCTTTCGAATTTTAAAAACAATAGCAATCATTATATTCAAAATGTGTGTGTTAGGTTTGTCATTAATAGTCATTAAAATACAAAAAAAGTTATGTTACAGACAATCTAAAACCTTTTTGTATACACACATGTGAATTAAACAAATAGTATTCTTTATGTACATCTTTTCTTCCAGGTATTACTGTTGATAAGCTTGGGTTCATCTACTTTGTTGATGGGACAATGATACGAAGAATTGATCAAAATGGAATAATTTCAACTTTGCTGGGCTCCAATGACTTGACTTCAGCTCGTCCTCTGAGTTGTGACTCTGTTATGGATATCTCACAGGTAAAGTCTTCATTAACGTGGTTATTGAGCAGATTTATTCAACTTCTTTTTTAAGGAAGTTAAAGTAAGTAATTCTTCAGTGTGAATTAAAAATATGGTTAAAATTTGGCTTATTTTGCAAATAAGTAAAACAGCCTCCTAACAAACTCTTGAATTAATGCAATTATCTAAAAAAGTAGCATCTAACAGGTATTCTAATTTCATTTCTGTGTAGAACTGTACTAATAAAAATGACACAAATAACAACCGCATTGTCAAGTAAATCATACCACTATGTAAAAAGTAACAAAACCATTAAAGATAAGAATAGTTCAATATTGCTCTGTAATTCATTAGCACTAAAAATGTTGTGAAAGGAATTCATATGTAGTATAGTTTTTACTTCACTTTCAGTGTACTGGAGACATTGGAGGCAGAGAATAATATCCACAGAAAACTAAAATCATGTATTTGTTTTACTTACTGTATCTGTACTAACATGTACAGTAATGTTGATATCAGCCATTTTCCAATCATGTTATTTAAAGAATGCCACATAACAGTCTGACAAAACTGAGATGCTTTGGCTGAGACATGAGCAACCAATTACTTTCTAGCATTATTAGATATCATGATTATACTCTTCTACTATGTTCTACTGGGAGTCATCCAGTAACTGGTCTGGAGTCTGGCAGTACCTTGCATTAGTCTTTTTTTCAGCTTAGACAGATTCAGAAAAAAATCCTCTTTTTTGTTTATGTTTTGTGTTTTTATTCTTTTGATAATAAAAATTAATATTATGAAGTTTACGTTGACAGATGTTGTTTAATTTACACATGTGAACTTAGTCATAATACTCATTTACTTCCTTTGGTTCAGGATGTTCAATATATAGGCTTTGCACATTTCTGTCTGCATGTATTTCTAACTATTTTTCTTGCTACATTCTAAAGATATGCAACCTTTTTTTTATATTTAATTTTATTTTACTTAAAGAACAAAACACAATATAATAATAAATCTAATTATTAAAAAAGAAATGCAATAGGGCTGCCATGATTAATCAATGTAATCGACTAAAAAATTGTGATCAAATTGTGTTTTCATAATCAACTAATCTTCCCTGCCCCTCCCACCCAAGTTGAGCCCCAGCATGCTATGACTGTCTGTAATGTTTTTGAGTAGGCTAATCATGGTGGCAGTTTCACCACATTTAGGGGAAGAAGGTTCCTCCAAGTAGCAGGGAAAATTATTCTCTGTGTGGTAGAATTTCACCAAAAAATCTGAAAAAATAGTTGTTTGTTCATTGTGTGAAAAACATAGTGTTCCACAACAGCACTAGCTCAATGCATGAACATCTAAAGCAAAAGCATCCTGGAAGTATATCATGAGAAAAGCCAACAGTACTGCAAATGACTAACTTATACTTACTTAGCCATTCGAAAATAGCTCTTTTATTGTTGTGTAGCTGTTTTTAACTTGGGAAATTCATACTGCTAATCAGAGGTGAGAAGTAAGCTAGAGCTATGAGTATTTCTTTAAACAGAAGAGATAAATTGCCTGCTCTCACCATTATTACTCGAGAATGCTTTGAAGTAATATTTCAGTACATAGGCTAGGTAAAATAGACTAGTCTGTTAAATCCACTTGCTAGCTTTATTTCAGGCAGCATTGCATTTTCACCTTTTGCCAGATATTTATGCAGGGGCTGGCAAATTTTAAACTACTGACATTTTGTTGCAGATCTGAAAAAAAAACATTATTAAAGTTGAGCAGCAGTCAAATCCTATATAAACATAGGTCTGCTTTATAAAGTTACTTTTAGGTATTTTCTTCAATTGTTAAATCATCAGTGAAGCACATTAATTAAATAACCAGGCTGACTGGAGAAGATTTGGGGATGCACAAATCAGTGTGTTTCTTCATGCCAGTCCCAAGTAAGGATAAATGGGGAGGGTTACATCAGGAAGGGCATCTGGTGTAAAATTTTGCCAGATCACACTGTGGATAACAATACAGATTTCCATACTGAATTGGTCGAGCCACGGTTTAATAACAGCCGCAACCAATACTGTTAGCCAACAGGGTGCTGGGGAACACTGGGCTGCAGTTGGCCAAAGGAGAAGAAGAGGTGGAAGGCACGTCCAGAGGCAGGAGGAGAGGATGAAGGCTAGAAGAGTGGAAGGGAGGGCATGCGATGGAAGAGAATTAAGATTTCTGGAGTGAGTTGGATGAATTGAGGGAGAGAGGGTGGTGATTGGAGCAGATTTCAATGAACAGGAACAGATGGGTTTAGGAAGTGATTAGTAAGTATTGTGTCAAGAAGAGAAATGCCAAAGGTCAGATGGTAGTGTATTTTGCAAAAAACATGGACTTTGCTGTGGTGAATATGTATTTTAACACTAGGATCCTTAAAGCCTATGAAAAAAGCAGTAATGCCAGGCCACCTTAAATTCCTTCGCACCTCTCCATCAGAGTCTTTGTTTTGCAAATGTGTCAAGCAGCAAGCAGCCTGCTATCCCATCCCCCACCAATGCAGCTGAGGTTCTCCCAGCTCATCTGTTTATCTGGGTGTGAGGTGCCTGGAATTGTATAGGGTAAATAATATGGTAAATTTTTTGGAATAGATACATTTCATTTGTGTCCCATGTCTACAATGATCTGGATAAATGTAGGATGACAGAAAATGTGAGGCAAGAAATATTAAACACATAACTAGAACAGAAACTTTTTTCATGTTATAATAATGACAAAATGCAGATGCAAATTGTATAATGTGTGAAGACTGAAGTCCAAATATCAAGTAAACACTGTCACAAAAGGTATAACAAAACAAGTACACCTTTATTCAAAAATATAAAAAGAAAGAAAAAGAAATGGTTCAATTTACATGTTGCTGTCAATATGTAAAAACTGAAGCCCAAATACCATTTTCATGGCTGGTGTAGTGGTAAGAACAGTGGCTTCTAAATGAAGAGGTTGCAGGTTCAATCCTGGGTCTACCCTGCATTTTCCATAGTGAGCTACTTTTATTCTTACAATTATATAATAAATTATATAATATATTATGTAATAAAAACATACATTTGCTTTTAGTCTGTTCTTACCCCTAACCCATCCATGCAATTGATAAACGAGAGTATTACAAGATTATTATGAGAGTAATGGGGAGTGTGGAAGAGAGGTGAAGAAAAGAGTACAGGCAGGATGGAGTGGACAAAGAAGAGTGTCAGAAGTTATTTGTGACAGACCAGCAAGAGTGAAAGGGAAGGTCTACAAGATGGCAATGATACCAGTTATGCTATATGGGTTGGAGATGATGGCACTGACAAAAAGGCAGGAGGCAGAGCTGAAGTTGGCAGATGTTAAGATTTGCTTTGAATGTGATTAGGATGGACAGGATTAGAAATGAGTAGATTAGAGGGTCAGCTCTGGTTGGTTTGTTTAGAGACGTGTTCAGTAGTGCTGATCAGCAAATATTGCCAAAGCAGTATTCCACAGTGAATTTGCTGAGTTCACGTTCGCCCTTGTTCATTGAATTACTTACTGATAATTTGGCCTGTTTAGGAGAATATTTTTTTCATTTAATACCAGTGCCCCATAATGCTTTGTGAGGCCAGTGCAATGTCCTCAGGAGCTGTAACAGCCAAAATTGATGGGATCACTCCCCCATGTACAGTACACCCCCAAAATTTGCGGGGGTTATATTCCTAGAGCACCCACGAATTGTGATTAACCGCAGATTTTGGATGTGGTTAAAAAAAATGCCTGTTTTTTATAGTTTAAACCCTAAATATGCCCCCAAAACACTTTAATTTAATTTCAAACTCAGCTTAACACATTACCTAAAAAAAAATGTAAAGGTAAACCTGTATACTGTACTGCTATGTCTCCCGCAGTGCTAGAATGTAAAATACCGATGTTACCGCTATATGTACTGTAATTTTTGCAAGTGCATTTTCATTGCCAGAAGCCTTAGAAGGTGCAGGGCATTTCAGCAGCATCTTGGGGCTTTAACCCTTAAACTGCCAAATACTTGGGGGTTAATGCATCCCTGGACACCAAATACTTTTTTTTGCTGCACTTTAAGTAAACATAATGGAACACATTTTTTTTCATGCAGAGAGCAACACAATTACTGCAACACTGATCATTTTACACACTGCCAATGAACTGTAAAAACTATTAAAAAACTACTGGAACAATACAGTATGTACAAGGTGTAACTGACACCATGGATGAAATTCAGTAAATCACCGAGCCAACTGCGCTTAAACTGGCTGCACTCAAGTACACAGAGGTAAGCGCTGATGCTGGCAGGCTAGTCTAGTGCAGCGGCTCAATCCCAGGGACAGTGAGGCTGCAGGGTGTCATGCTTGGGTCACAGAATTGCACAGAAACACAGGAGATTGTAAAGACAGGAACTTTATTCAAACACTTCAAACAAACATGTCTCTTTCAGAAGTAAAACGAGCTCAGTTTGCAGTTAGTTCTCGATTAAAGAATCTAAAACATCAAAGGGGAGCACAATGGGAGCAGGACCCCCAACTGGAGCAGAGGATGTCTGGGGAAGGATAGAGAAACAAAGCAATCAGGCAAAAAGAACAGTTGCTGTTAATGCTTTTAAGTATGTGTGCGTCGCACAAGAAGCATATCACACGACAGAGCAGCCGCAAGTAAGCCCAGCAAGTAAGGGAGCAATGTGAAAGTAGTCTATCAGCGTTTTTTAAGAGGGGTTTTTTGAGAAGCGTCCGTGTCTTCTAGGGGTGCGTTCAGCCCCCCTGCTCACAAGGGGCTGACAGTGGTCATGAGCTGGCTGCTCAACGAATGTACAGCACTGACTGATCAGCTCCTGCATGCTCGCAAATGGCACTGGAAAACGACTATAGCCGGTTGTGGCAGTTTAAGGGGTAAGAGGAACGAAACGGAAAACACAAGAACACTCAGCTGGAGATGAATCACAGTCAATCAGCAGCAAGGAGAAATGAATAACGCCATAGCGGTCTGGTGCCACTAAGATTCACACCATCAAGAAGACGGTGATTTATATATTTTTATGGTTGAGATTCCAGGGACGCACCCAGCCTTGGCCCAACCCGCACGCACTCACAAACAGAGACAAAAACAAAGCAAACCGGTAATCAAACAGCAAATAAAGAATGTAATGAAAACAAATGAAATAAATGAAAACACAGATACCACCCCTGTTCCCCTTACAGTGATTACACATTAAATACAACAAAGCACTCACAGTGAATCATGAAAAACGGTAACGGATGAAATGTAATGATGAAAATAGATAGACCTACCGCTAGTTCCTGAAATGGCGAATTCGGGTGGACGGGTTCAGGAGTTCTCCTTTCTTTGCAGGATGGTAATGAATACACTTACAGTCCTCATGTACACAAGCAGATGGCAGACAATTCAGACCCCAACCACAAAACTATCCAGGACAAAACGAATAAGTACAGGTAACTCAACAGAAGGCAGACAGAGAGACAGGAACTTGAAACACAAATTACAAAAACTTTTTTTTTGATTTTGGTCACTGGCCCCCTTTTTAAAAGCTGCGCTGACATCCTTTGACCAACAGCCCCAGCACCCTCAGCAGAAGACCAATCAGAGCCACTGCAGGGACTGCTGGAAGTTGCAGTTTCAAATTCTATTGGCTACTTTCACCATCCCAAGCCACGTTTTCCTCTACAGTTGCTTCCTGTTCTCTCTACAGTACAGTACAGTATTGCCACGATAAAAGCCATAAAAATTGAGGAGGATATTTGCGGTTTCTGCTAACAATTATTAGATAGTCATTCACGGATTTTTCCTTAGAACCTGAGGCCACGAACTCTGAACCACGACTTTGCAGAGGGTCTACTGTATATATTGCTGATCATTTCCATTACAGACTTAGTGGGATGAGTTATCTGTGCTGATGTTTTATTAATGTGCACTTATGAGGTAACCTACTGAATAAGATATGTAGTACGTTGCCTTTCATAAAGTGAACAAACATCAAGAATTTAAAATGAACAAACATATTTATGTGCATATTGTTAGCCGTGCTCGTCACCATTTTTTTAAATGATAAATAAATGTTTAAATGTTATGATGGCGATAACAAGCAACAAGGAAAAAAAATGCTTGTTGTACCGTCAGTGCCCATTCAGAACAAAACACAAATTGACTGCTACTGAAAAGTTTAACTTAGAAGTATTTAATTCTGTGCAGCTGCAAAAGTATGCAATATTCATTTTAGCTCAACCTACTATTCAAGAGATATAAGTTGCCTGTCTCCTACAATGTGATTTCAGTCAGTATCATTTATACTTTGCAAACATTATTAAGCTGCTTTATGTCAGATATGCCTAGCAGCTATATTCATGACGTCTATGAATGACATCTATCTCAATTTAAGATGGATTTTTTAAAAATACATGTGAAATGAGTAATATAAATGAACATTATTCTGTCTTGTTTCAAGTTGGACTGCCGACATTAAGCTATGTTAATAAGTCATAAGACATAAATATTTTAGTGTTAACAGTGTTGTGTTGCCAGTGTTGTGTTGCTTGTCTCATTTTTTTTTCGGTTGTGTCTCTTTTATAATTTCAAATTCTGTATATAAAATTATTCAATAAATATTCAAATATAACACACATTTGTAATCCTACTTAAATTATTTGGACAAAATTACTTGTTAATCTATCAATGAATAAAATACTCAACAGATTAATTGTTTACAAAATAATCATTTGTAGCAGCCCTTAAATGCAATATTATGGTCTAAGGACTATACATGAAACTCAGCACTCAACCCACACCCAGCTCTGAAAGTAGTTCTTTGTAATGAATGAAGTGGTATAATAAAATGAAAAAGCTCACCACATAGCCATCTTGATTCCTTTAAGATTACATTTATCAATTTTTACCAAATTCTGACAAATTTTGGAAGTGATCCTTAAGAAAATGTAGTTTTTTTTCCAATTTCAGATATAGTAGAGAGAGAAGTTCCCACATTTTTTAGCCGCTGACCAGACAATGCATGCATACTATTTCCATGAACTGGACAACTAATAAAAATATATTAAAAACTCAAATTGTGTATAATAAAACCACCAAAACTTATCAAAAATACTAACCTCAGCAGGAACAGACTCAAATTCACTTGAATATGTATTTCACTTACTTGCAGTACTCTTCGAATCCATTGGGACTAAAATCAAATTTGCCCAATGTAGTAAATATATTTCCCAATTCATCTCTGTCAAATGCATTTTCAGCATCTAAAGACAGTAAGTCCTCTTGAAAATCAGATTCTGTAGAATACATTACATTAAACAAATTCTGAAGATTGAATGTCATGCATAGAAGGAAGCACAATTTCACTTCTTTAAGCTAAAACTTTCAGCAAGGTCTTAACATCATTATTCAGTAGCGAGATTGGTCTATATGAAGCAAATTCTAGCAATTAGTTTTCCTTGCAAAGACAGTGATGGAAGCTTGGTATAATATTTTTGGTAGAATTTTATTTTGTCTACTTTTAATAAATATTTCTAATGATAATGTCGTGAACGGAGTTGAAAACTTTTTATAGAATTCCATTTAACCATCAGGGCCTGTAGCTTTCATTTGGGCCTATAGCTTTCTTACCATCCTTAATTTTGAAATAGAAATGGTTGATCATGCTTCTCTGAATAGACAGCATCAAGCTGTGGCACTTTACTTTATCAGGAAAGTCCTTGAATTGAATCTCACTTTCTTTGCACGACAGGTAACATAAGGGCTTATGGTATTCCATATGTGTATTAGTTATTTCTTGTTACACCCGGATGTGATTTTTAATCTGTATATTTGTATTCCAAACTTCTTGTTTATTTATTTGTTGGAGTTAGATTTTATTGGCCTCTTCTCATGTTCATATTGTTCATGACATGACTTAAAAATAAGATGCTTTGTGTCTTTTTTCAGTCAAATGATCAAATTCCAGTTTTAGAGACAGCCTTTTCATATAAAGCTCCTCATGAGAAGATCTTACATATTCATGTGCATCTTCGATTAACTGGCAACTATAGATTACCTCACTGTGAATGAATGCAAGTTTACATACCTTTTTAGTTTTTTCCACAGTTTTGCCTATTGTCATTGGGATATACACTTATAAATGTCTAGAAAATGGATGGGTGGATGAATGGATGCCACTAATGACTGAACTGTTGTCTGCAAATTATTTGGTTTTCTGAGAATTAGTAGATTTCAAAATGTAGCGCTCGCTAAAACATCTTATGAGTATATTATTAGTGTGGTTTATGCAAACATTAAGCTAATAAATACCACAAAGAGTACCATTAGATGTGCAAGGAGACACACCCTTTTTCATAATGGCCTATTAGACATTATGTAAAAAATGAAAATGCAGAAAAGAACACAGAACTTATTTTGGAAAATCAAACATGCTTATTTAGCAATTCGTAATAAAATTAATAAATAATAAAAACAACCAGATGATACAAGTATTGCTCTTTCAGTCTGATATTCTTACATTGCAGCACAAGCCTTATCTGAGAAGAAATCTTCTTGCACACCAAATTTTAAAATAAAAATTTCAGAGGACATCTGATTTTTGGCTTTCTTTTTGTAATTTTCTGCAATGTTCCTATTTCAGTGCCAGCACGTTGATTTTCCGTGCCTTACACCCTTGCATCTGGTATCTCTACTCATCTGCTTACCCCTAGGGATATGCTATGAGAGCTCACTTCACATACAAGCCACTTCTACTCAGGAATCTGCATCTATCCACATAGACATTGTTGACAATAACCCAACATATTGACCTAGGAGGCATGAAAAGCACTGATAAATAACCACAATTAAAACACATTAAGTTTAAGAAACCATAAATACCAGAAATAAGGAAAATTGTCATAACATGCAAATAGATAATGAAAGGAGAATGGCAGTTCTATGACCTTGTTGACAGTGGGCCCATTCATGTTAACAGGATTCTTGAAAATCCTTTATTGTTACAGTTTAAACATCCAAAACATAAAACAAGATCATCACTTTAAGATACAAACAAAACTTTAAAAACAGTGAAGCTTAACCAGCAAGCATTAGACATTAATTCAGACTTTGATGATGGGGAAGATGTGTTTGTTAGTTTTGATCATTATAAAGCTGTTGAATATTACCTCATTCCATGCTGACAATGCTTGATCTAAGCTTTTTTGTCGCATGATCTCTGCCTTCTCATTTCTGAACCTTGCAACATCTATGCTGCAGAAACTGTCAGTGGCCCATAAACATGAAGTCTAGGGGGAATCTTAACTGGCAAAGTAGCTCCAGGCTTTTGTTAATAAATGCAGTGTATTTGTGAAGGGGGTTACATCTTGAAGAATCTGTAGCTGTCAGAATGTTCTGTATTTTTTCTTTTTTGAACAAAGTCTCTCAGAGAAGTTCTGTCACTTCTGCATTACAACAAGCCAATGACAAAATCCAGTTTGCTTGTAGAAATAAAGTATACATGAGGGGGTGGGAATTCCACATTTTCACATTTTACATTTTATTTATTTTTTAGTGACATAGTTTATATTGGGTTGTGCCAATGGAGTAGATGTTTAAGGCTACTATCTTACCTACAGGAACATGGACGTGATATGCAAATTTTTTGTGAATACTTCAGTTTCCTGCCAAGGTCTAATAATGGGCCTTAATTGGCACTGACTGTGATGGAGTATGGGTTTGTGCACATGTATACACATGGCTTGGGTTTAAAATCCCATCCTGGTTCCTCTATATGTGGAGGTTGTATTTTCCCTTTCAGTCTGTTTGGATCTTTCTCCAGGTCCATTACCTTTCCTAATTTATTTGTAAGGTATGTGGCTTCATAGGTGACTGGCAGGGAAGTTCGGGATGTGTGTTCTGGTCTTTCTTACTGTGGACAGGCACCCCTTGGCCAGAGTTGGCCCCAGGATTGTTGATACGAAAGACTCACCCTGAACTAAATTAAGCTGGTTCAGAAGAATGGGTAGTTTCATGATTTCAGTGTTTTTCACCCAGGTTTTATGGTATGCATGTACTGCAAGTCAAATATTATAATAAGATAATCCAGTTAACAGTTTTTGCTTTGTACATAAGCAGGCTTCATAAGCCCATATATTACTACAAATCTTCTGAGCTTACATTTCTTAATATTTTTTTAAGAAAAGCAGATCTAATGTATTACAAAACATAATGCTTACTTTTTGGCCTTGCAGATCAAATCACTTTTCTTAGAGAGTTTTACAAAGAATGGAAGAAAAAAAACTAATATACATTTTGAAATTGGAACTGCAGGCCTTCCTGTTGTTATGTTTTATACTTTTCATATATTTTTTTTATACTTTATCCTGAAAGAATTCTGGTGATCTTATATGTCTCTTCTGGGGTTTTGAAGCTGAATGACTTAAGGTTTAATGCGTGTTTGAGGAAATAATATATCTGCATTTTGCCTCAACATCATTTTGTTTATCTTTGGCTTCTGCCATTTTGTGGATTATATCATTATGAAGCGGAACCTAGTTGCCAGGGTCGTGGACTCTAGGCTCACAACTTTGAGGGGTTAATTGTTGAAAGGTTAAAAAGTTATCCAGTCTGCAATTTTGTATCCAAATTTGTGGATAACAAACCTACATTCTTTTGTGACTTTCAAGACCTTTTTGTTTTAATTACCAGGTTCTTGACTATTTTACTCATGTGTCTGACATTTGATTATTGTTCTCATTTTCACTCTGTTCATATATCTGGTGACTTTCAGTTTTGACCTCAGTTAGTTATTTGGCTTTGTTATCACCTCGTTCTTTTCATGAAAAAAATACACAGTCTCTCCTGAAGTCAGTTAACATCCTGCCAGGACCACCACTGCATAGTGCATACGGGCTTCCTACCAAAAAGATGTGCTTGATAATGAAGCAGCTCTGCACTGGTGACACATAACATTTGTTAAGCTGTTTTATACTTGAAAGATTTTGTGATGCCACACTTAATACTTCCCACCATACTAACCCACCCATGATATGATAATTTCATGAGGAGGTTAAGGTTTACTTTCATTAATTATAGTGTAAAATTTCATAAATACAAGTTAAAGTGTTTGTGATAATGTGGTCATTGATGTATATTAGAATTAGTTAGCATTCGGTCCTACTCTTTTTCTGTGGAGTTTGCATTTTCCCCTGGCGTTGTTGTAGTTTTCATCAGGCAGTTCAGTTCTGACCGCACCCTCAAGAGTGTGTACTTGAAGTTAATTGGCATCCACTGAATTGGTCCTCTCTAAATGAACCTCAGCAAGTGTGCCCAGCAGAGGACTGGCACATGGCCAAGATTCTTGGTCACTGGTCAGTGGTCCATCCATTTTAATTTTTTCAGTTGGAATTTATTGGGTCATGTTCAAAATCACAAAAATATCTTATTTTTAATAGGAAAAGAAAAATATTCATAACAATTTTGCTTATATTGTGGAGTAACTTGATCTATGACTATTTTTATTTAGCATATCATATATTTAATATAGTCTGTATTAACATCAAAATTAGCTTAAACTCCCAGAGCTTAGTTTTAATCTATTACCAAGCTTATATTGGTCACTGTAGAAGAGAGTTCATTAACGATATTATCAATCAAGCAGAAATTAAGTCAAAATGCTTTTCTCTTAATTCTTCATTTGTTCATGTGAATAGCAACTATAAGAACATGGGACTCTTGCCTTGCAGGTTAGTTTAAAAGATCAAAGGGTGCCTTGATATATAAACATTTCATACAGGCGATCACATTTAAAAACTAAAATCCATGGATGTCGTGCAGTTTTAGAGATAAATTAGAATTCAATACTCAAGATTCTTTGGAAAAATCTACACCACAAGTCTTTTTGTTAGCATTTCAGTTGACATGCATGTTAATTTAAGTAACGTTTAAGTTACATTTACTTTACAGTGCAGTAACAGAATTTGATCTCCTCGTGAAATATAAGTAAAGGAACAGATAATCCAAAATTACATTTTTTAGGAATTTATTACCTCAAAAATTGTCTTTAGTCTATTGCAAACTACAATATTTGGTGAGCTTACCTTATTTTTGTATTATAAATTGCCATAGAGTCCAACTCATGCCAGTATTGTCATAAAGTCTTATGAGTAATGTGTCTGTTGATCAGCATAAACACGTGGGATTCTGTATATGCGCACTGGAAAATTCAGTATCTATTTATGGCTAATTTTCTTAGAGTTTAAAATTTCTGTAACGATATATGCTGCTGCTGGAGTATGTGAATTTCCCCTTGGGATTAATAAAGTATCTATCTATTGTGACAGTTTGCGCTCCTCTCGACCCCTTGAACCCTCTGACCACTTTTCAGACACCAGGTAAAAGTCCAATAATTATTTATTTGGACAATATTAAAATGCACAAAGCACCTACACTCCACAATACTCATATAATAAATCAATAAACCAATACAATAATCAATACAATCCTCCACTCCCTGACGCGTTGCCACCCTTCCACCCAGCTCAGCTCAACACTCTGGCCTTTCACAGTCCTTTTTATAGTCCTTGACCCGGAAGCGTTTCACTCTCTCTGGCCATTTGACCTGGAACACTTCCGCGTCAGATAAAAATCCTTTCTTCTTCTCCCCGGAAGCACGTCATTCCTCCTGTCCATGTGAGTTGAATGTACTTCTGGGGCGTAGGGCAAATGATCCTTGTTCCTCCCTGCAGTGTCCCCTAACGGCCCCCACGGCATCCAGCAGGGTTGGGGATAAAAACTGCATTGTCCAGAATTCCCTGCTGGCATTCGGGGCACCTCCATGCTGCAGGGAGGACTCCACCTGACGGCCTGGGGGTATTGGCCAGGATGAACAGCCGGCCACATGTCACACTATCTATCTATCTATTTAATATATAGCTTGAAGTACTTGATTTTTACATATATTATTTTGTAAAATGAACATCACAGTGTAGGTGGAGTGGATTTTAAGTACTTAGTGAGCTGCACAATTAAAAACAGACAGTAAATGACTATGAGGAGGTAACAGCCCTCTTCAGCTGAGCCAGACCAACATATTTTACTGTTTTTAAGTAATCCTGTCTAACACTCTTTCATACTTTTTTCAATTCTAGGCTATTAACTAGGGCTTTGTTCCGGTCCAGCTGACAGCTATTACCTTTTTAGAGTGGGCGCGGTTTGTTCAGGCTGCCAGGCTTGTTTTACATGTGATGGTGGCAGGGGAAATATCCTTTCATCATTTACAACTGCAAGTAAGCCCTTTCAGTCAGGTCTCTTGGGTAGCTCTGGACTAGAGGTCATGAAATATTTAACTGGCAATGTTGACAAGAAATGGGTTTTAAGAAATTGAAAATTCCCCTGTTGGTCCAAAGTAAATGTGGTTTTCGGTATTCACTCTAAGGATTGGATATATCTTGAGCTTGCTTGCCATTTGATATTAGGTAAAATGATATGTTTTATAATAGGAAGTATACTGGTGTGTTCCAGATGTGTGTGGCAGATAGATGAACTATAGCAGGGCTTATCAAAAAGTAATCTTAAATAACGGCATCAGTTTTATTCTGCCATGCAGAAGTGACACCACCAGAATAAATTAAAAGAGGTATGCCTGACTGAGCCAGTGGCAGTCAGTCATACTCTTACCATTTACTGTCCAGGTGAGAATATGTAACAAGTTACACATGAAAAGGTGATAAATCCAGCATTAGCATATTTCAGGGCAACACAGAAATATATTACTGATGTTACAAAAGTTTTGAAACACTTTCGGTTTGAAAAGTAGTACAAATATTGACTGTCTGTTTTTCTGCCTTCCTTATCTCAAATTAAATTCATGTTACCTTAAATATTGTCATTCCATTCCATCATTTTTCTAAAGCTCTTTTTCCGTTTCAGATTTATGTGGAGCAAGCTCCTTTCAGCCTCATTCATAGAATACCAGTTGATCAAAAAACACACTTCCATGAGGCCTATTTAGAATGCTGATCAACTTAATTTGTACTTCTCACTAATGTGAAAAGTAGCTGAAGTATCCAGAGAAAATGCCAATGGCCATAAAGGACAGCATACACAATTCTCATGGACAGTGATTTGAACACACATCTCTGGAGCTGTAAAGAAATTGCACCCATGTGTTTGCATTAAAAAACAAACTCGTATGCCTTCATTTACAGCTCATGTAAATTTCACCCAAGGAAGGAATTTATACTGTTCGTTATTATTATATGCTGCTCTTAGTCATGTAAGTAAGGCAAAAATGTCCATTTTACATTATAATTTCTATATATTTTCTTCTTCCTCCTTTCCTATTTTGAGATTTCTAGAATACAATGGTGATAAGATGTAGTAGTGAACGGTGCAGTGGAAGACTCAAATGGAAGCTATTTATAAAATAATTTAGATCGACTCAGCATCTGAATAAGCTGCTATATTTTAAGTATATTTGCAATATGACATTCAATATGTTCATTCTTCCTCATTTTCAGCAACATGCAAATTATATCCAGTGTAAACAGATGCAGAGATGAAGGTCATTTTTAGTCATCAATAAATGGCACATCTAATCTTTCAAGTTGCTTTTCTAAATTTCTGAATTACTCTAAGGAAGCTTAAACTATTAAATGTGAAAAAACAGAGTTTTATAACTAATTGTTATTTTTTTACTGCATTACTATTATCATTTTGTGTATTGAATCGAACCTTGTTATTTAAACATTATATTTATCAGGTTGCCTTCTAATAAGTTATAAATGGGACATGAAATCCATTTCAAGAAAAAATAAGAATTTGATAAGGCAAATGTTTGCAGCACAACAGCAGTAGCATCTTGTAAGTTGTGACTTGCCAGCATTTAATTCAATATGAACCCTTTTTAAAAAATAACATGAGTTGTAGACAAATATGTTTGTGCAATTTAAACCGAAGATCTCCTGTTTCCATGAACTGGATAAATGAGGTTCAGAAATGGATGAATGGATAAAAAATATAGAGGTTAAAAATAGATTTAAACTCTTCAGGCAGATAAAATTTTGTTGTTCGGCCTTTTGCTTTTTGCAGTATCTAAGCACTTGAGGCCTTGTATTGTCTCTTGTTTAGATTAAAGTCAAATTTCCTTGAACTTATCACTCAGTACTTCAGTATTTCCATTTTAGTGAATAGGTTTGTACGTTTTGCCCACTTTAGTTGTTCTTAGAACTATTGAAATTATCCCTAACATACAGTACAAAATAATTGTTTTCGAACATAGCTCTTCTATAATAATGTAAAGAAAAACTAATTGTATTCCTCCCCTGTGAGGTCTATGGCTTATGATTGTTTACCAACTGTCTTTTGAATTTCATCTTTCAGTGTCCTACTATTAAAAATGTTTTTTGAGGTGTTATCCCACTTGTAAATATTTCTTTTATATTACAAGGCCAATTCTTGCCATTTTGAGCCATACTTTAGCTTATCATCATTTCACTAAATACACTCTCGCAAGGTTACCATGTTCTGGTCTTACCAAAGAACATTTTGTACTTTATATTATGTTACAAGTAGAGTATATCCCTAAACCTTTTGATACTGTAACAGTATTCACCAATACTCAGTAGCTCTGCCTCAAATCAGGTTTTTTGTCATGTGTACACAGTACAATGAATTCAAACAAGTTCACATAATATGGCACATACCTATATATCTATACACACACACACACACATTCACAATGTTTGTTCTATTACAACTTTGTTTTTATTATTGACGGCCTATTGACCTTATGAGTTGTGGGGTGAAACTGCCAGTTAATTACAGGTGTGAGTGCCACTGGCCCTGTACAGTTTGCCTTAAGGAAGGAGTTAGAAAAGTGACTGTGCAGAATGAAGGAGGTCTTCAATTATATTGTTTGCCTTTCTATTGCAGGGAGTGTTTTATATGTCTTGAATAGATGGCAGGTCTGGGCCGGTAATACTCTCTGTTGATTTCACCAACCTTTGCAGTGCTTTATGATATTGAGCTGAGCGAGTATCATAACAAGATGTGATGCAGCCAGCAAGGATGGACTCCACTATGCACCTGTAGACATTTGTGTGCTCAGATGGAGAAACGTAAACTGTCCTCAAATTTCAGAGGAAGTAAATGTGTTGGTGAGCCTTTTGACAAGAGCCAAAATGTCTTGAGTCATCTTCAGTTCATTAGTGATAGCCACTCCAAAAAATTAAAGCTACTCACTCTTTCAACAGCATTTCCACAGATGTAGATGATAATGTGGTCTGCTTCCTGCTCTCTGAGGTCTATGACCAGCACTTCGGTTCTACTGACACTAAGAGTGTGATAGTTGTCCTAGTGTCTCTGAGTCAGCAGATAGATGACGTCATTGTAAGCTATCTTATCATCATTGATGATCAGGTGTCATCAGATTAATTTCAAATGACAAAGTTGGAAATTTGCTTGGCCACACAGTCATATGTGAAAAAAGGAGCACAGTAGGAGGCTCAGCACACTTCCCTGCAGAGTTACTTTGCATAGTGGATGTTTTGCTACTAATCTGCACATTTTAAGTTTTTTTTTTTTAGTTTGTATTACCCATATGTGCCAGGATGGTAAGAAGTGAAAGGGATGTGGAATTACCTGTGGGCCGGTAGTGACAATATGCATAGTGAAGGTGACCATGACAGTCTGGAATATTGTGTTTACTATGTCCCATCACCAGTCTCACAAAAGACTTTATCACAGCTGGAGTGAGTGTTCATACTCGCTGTATGACTTCAGAGGAGTAATCAATCAAATTCAGAAAATTTTTTTAAAACCTGTTTTTATTTTAATTAAGATGACTACTTACCGTGTTTTATAAAGTTGTAAATAATGCTCTTAAAACCATGGGGAAATCAGATAACATATGAAGTATGCCACTTTAAGAAAGAATATTCTTTATTGTTTTTATTTTACCATTATAATTGCTTATTACTTTTTCATCACAATGTTGCATTTCACTGCACAACTCTTGGTTTTTCTAGTTCAATATAAAAGTGAAGAGTACTGTTACATAGCATTTTTATAATAAAAGTAGATATCAAGAGCTTAAAAAAAACAAGGTTATTTAAATCAAAAATGTAGGCAAACCATGATTTAACCTGTAACTAGGTTTGCATATAGGAAAAATCAACATCTTGTGCATTCAGTACTATACTTGTATTCAAAGCAATTCCTAAACTGTACCAAATATTCACTAAGGTAGCAGGCCATTGTTTAAAAGAAAATATGCCCCCCTTTGGTCTTGAAATATTTTGAGATAGGACTGCCTAACTCCCCACAATGTCTTGACCACACTGTCTTTGAGAAAGAGTCATATGGAGGTGCCTTCATTTTTCAACCATTGCACTGAGTAATCATAAGATCTAACCCTTTCTAATTTCCTGTCTAACTCCTATATAAAGGATTCAAATAAATAAGTGCTCTCAATAAAGTTTCAGATATGGAAACAATAATGAAAGAATTTGCTGTTGTACTGGAAGTAATAACCAAACATTTTCACTTTTTTTTGTTGTCCTGGATATAGTATACCTATTTGCCCAACCAAAAAAAAAACAAAATGATTTCTCTTTATTTCCCTCTCTAGAAATTCCCATCTACTCTGTCTTCAAAATCAGTTACGTTAGACAACTTCCAACCTGAGGCTGCTTGTAGGGCTTTCCTCTATTTTTCCAGGGTCAACAAGTATATCTTTCATAAGTCTCAACACTCTGTACTCTAAGGCTTATGACTAAAGAGACCATATAGTGTTCATACGTACAGAGTTTTATCATACACAGCAGAAAACCCAGAATCGACTAGACTTTGGGCATTCACATAGCTTATTTCCTGAAAGCTCTTTCTCACTCTGATTTTTGCCCATTCCCTAACATATTATTGTTCTCAAGGCTTACTTTCCGCTTGCAGTCTCTTATCTACTATACTGGTTTTCACAGGAAATTCACACAAGTATGCCTTCCACATGTATGACATTTTTAAGCTGTTCCACAGTTCTTTGTCACTTTTGTACCCCTTTTACCCTGTTAATCTGTTTCCATATGTGTTTGGGTATTAATACAAATGATACGGTTAAGATTGTCAGTTAAAGTATAGCATATATTTAAGCAACTTAGAAACTAAAATGTATTGGTGCAAAGACTAGGAATGCAGAACTTTTCCATTAAATATATCAATACTTTGGGTAGTGTTTCTGTTTGGTTTATAAAGACAAGAATTTAACCCCATGCCAAGATGAATGTTCTCTTTTCCTTTCAAAGGGACATTCCTGTTGATTTTTTCCAATAAACTGAGATTGAAAAGTAGTTTCTGAGGTTATTTTGAATCAGCTGAGAGCCTACAGGGTGTCAAAAATCAGAAAGAGGAAGCCTAAAACAAGTTTAAAAGCCAATTATTGGTATACAGTATGTTAAAATGCACTTAACAGTGTGGTGTAATTTTGGCTGCTTACATTGCTTTTTCTCTGATCAGGATGCTTGATTTTCTCGTTCAAGCTTTGATCTCCAGCTGTTTTATTTCATTTCTGAGTTTCAGAAATTACGGCTGAAAAACAAAAAATAATAATGGGAACTTTGTATTTCATTCATTTATTCAGCCAACATAACACATCCATCTGATTAACCTTTCAACAGTCTGTGGTGTTTGTTAGTTTGTTTAGTGGATTTATTTATTTATTTTTGCATTTTTTAAATACAAGGGGTGACCCAAAAAAAACCAGAATTTGTTTATAAAAAAATCATGTATTTATTTTTACACTTTCAAAGTTCTGTCACTTTCAAAGTATTCTACGTTTGATGCAGTCAGTTTTTGCTGACCACTCATAATGTTATAATGGAAACGAGGAAGAAGAAGTCACCTTTTTGCCACAAGTGGGGATGTTTCTTCCTCAAATCCTAACACAACCTTATAAAATCATATAGATAAAAGCCTTGGTTGACCATTTGACTGTCTGTAGCATAACAACTGTTTCTTCCACATTGTTCTCAAAATTTCACTGCCGCACATTGTTTGTATAAATCAAGCATCACAAAATAGGCAAACTAGTTGAAAGAGTCGTAAAAAAAAATCACTGTTGCCAAATGCTTCACAACAACACCAGTTGGCGCACTGATGCAGAAGTGTTTCTAGAATATTCACCTACCAGGGGAAGCATGCACTAGGAGGGGCCCGCCCTCCAGAAGATAATTCCATTTTTTTTGGGTCCCCCACAGACATAAAACAGTTATCCTCCTCCAATCAGGTTAACTTTGACCCTGGTTGAGATTAACTAGTGTATTTTTCTTGCATATTGTATATTTTTGCTATACACAAAAAGTATTCTATTTGTAGGTACTGTATAATGTAAGTGTAGTGTAACTGTAAAATTATGTTTTTTTTCTTCACAGGTGCGACTAGAATGGCCTACTGATCTTGCTGTCAGTCCCATGGATAACTCATTGTATGTGTTGGACAACAATGTTGTGCTTCAGATCTCTGAAAACCACCAGGTGCGCATTGTGGCTGGGAGACCTATGCATTGCCAAGTGCCAGGCATTGACCACTTTCTCCTCAGTAAGGTGGCTGTGCATGCCACTCTGGAGTCTGCGACAGCACTGGCTGTATCTCACAATGGCATTCTTTATATTGCTGAGTCAGATGAGAAAAAGATAAATCGTGTAAGGCAGGTGACAACCAACGGTGAAATCTCATTGGTTGCTGGAGCACCAAGTGGGTGTGACTGCAAAAACGATGCTAATTGTGACTGCTATTCTGGCGATGATGGATATGCCAAGGATGCCAAACTGAATGCACCACTTTCCCTTGCTGTTTCACCTGATGGAGAGCTATTCATTGCAGATCTTGGGAATATCAGAATCCGTTATGTCCGCAAGAATAAGCCATTTCTCAACCCACATAACCTTTATGAGGTTTCATCCCCTATTGATGGAGAACTGTATCTTTTTGACACTAATGGCAGCCACATCTACACTCAGAGTCTAATCACTGGAGACTACCTCTACAATATTACCTATACTGGCAATGGCGATATCAGCTCTATTACTGATAATAATGGAAATACTCTAAAAATCACCAGGGATGGCACAGGAATGCCACTTTGGCTGGTAGTGCCAGATGGCCAGGAATACTGGTTGACCATTGGCACAAACAATGCTCTCAAAAGTATTACTGCTCAAGGGCATGAATTGGCAATGATGACTTACCATGGGAATTCTGGTCTCCTAGCAACAAAAAGTGATGAAAATGGATGGACTACATTTTATGAGTAAGTACCCCTGGCCATTTAATAAAACAACGTCCTTATGTACAAAGTTTGAACTGTACACATTACACTGAATACTAAATTCTAACAACTTTATTGGTATATGCATAGGCTGATTGAAAATGCTTATATATTTATATGAAGGGTATTTTTTATTTATTCGTGTTGATTTTAATCAAAAAATATCAATAAGTAGTTTTGACCTGTACTTAACTGATGGCATTAGTTGCAGTTATACCCACAAGTCTCCAGGAACTACATTCATGCTTTAAACTGACCCACTAGCAGAATATTTCCCACTCTATTCCTCACCACTATAAATAGATTTGCTGTTGCATCTGCCATACACCAACATTTGACACAAGACATTTCTACTGCACATAACAAATAACAAATGTGCTATATGTATGATTTCTTTATTTTAATGTTTATCTGTTTTTTTGTGTATTTATAGGGATAATCTAATATGTGATTTAGGATAAAGCCACTCGTGTCTCTTAAAAACCACTTGTTGTACATGTGTTTGGGTATTTTTAAATAAGATATTGATGATCTGTAAGTGGCTTTGAAATGTTTCTTATTTGTTTGGTGATTAGCATCACCTTATCCAAGACAACCTATATCTGTAAACTATACAGATGTCAAAAATTCAGTTGGTTTTGGCAGATGCAAATCTTTTATTTACCTGCACTAAGAAAATAGAAACATATTTCCACTGACACGAAACCAAAATAAATAAATGAAATCTAAACTCTCTAGGCAAAGTGTTATGCATGTTTCATCTTTTGTGAACAATTCTTTAAGCTTCTAGGGCTTTGCAAATCTACAGTTGATCTGTTCCAGCTTATTAAAAATAATTGCAGTGAGAGATTGGAAAATGGAAGTTTAAAATGACAAAGGCAGCATCCTTCTAGCTGTAATGATAATAACAGTGTATGGTTCATCTTACCTGATAAATTACATAAAAGACCATTATAGGGACCAACCTTAGGTTAATAGGAATTCCGCCAGTAGTGATGTCTTAGAAAACAGGAAGCTATTAAGAAATAACTGCAACTTGATGTGTAGAGGGTATTTTGGATACACTGGACTGAACGGAAGTCACAATATCAGGTTTGTTACAACTTCACAAACATTAGCAGATTTGACTGAGAGTTTTCAGTAAAAGCTATTTACTAATATAGACTGTTGTTTTGAGCATTTCATTTTAATTCAGTTTCAGGTTAAAAGTTAGTCAGCTTTCATGTTATAAAGAAACAATGTTTATGGTATTTATAAACTGCCTTTATTAGATTTAAGCTGATATTTTGCTGTTTATTGGAACTATTATAATAAACTCCACCTGTCTGTGCAGATCGGTACTTTTATGCAGTATGGAAATATTTCAAACTTAGTGGATCATTTTATCACACAGCACTTCGTCAACTGTAATTTATAGATTATAAAAAGGCAAATGTTTTCTGTTATTGAAAGGTCAGAACGATTAGAGGTCAAAATAATTAATTTTTTGAAGAATGTTGGTAGAAAGCAATAACTTGTTTGTTTTTTTTTATTTAATATTTCATTTCTTTTCTGTTTATGAAAAGTGATAACCCAATGTATTTTTTGTTGTCCAGAAGGAATTATCAAATATCTGCAAATTTCGCTTTCTAGTGGACAGCACCGACGTCTAGTGGCTTGTTCTTAGTCATGACAGCTTCTGGAACATAGGATATATAGTTGGCTCATTTGCCTTCTACAGTTATTCTTCCTGTGTTTGTATGTGTTTTCTGTGGTTTCCTTCTGCTTCAGAAATATGTGCATATTAATTGTTGACTCTTTATTGGTCCAGTCCATGTGACTATGAGTATGCTCTTTGACTAACCGGTGCCCCATCCATGTTTGGATACTATCTTTACCTTGATTATAGCAGAATAGGCTTCAGTTCCCCAGAACAGATAAAGCAAGCTAATAAAATGGAATACTTAACGGTTTGGTCTCAGATTGTCCATTTCAAATATATGCTGTTAAAGAAGGCTATAGCATTTCATTAATAGGTGAATAGGATCTGATGTGGCTGCAGATTCAAAGTTCTAGGAAAACTGAATTTCCAAGTCTCAAGTAAGTAGTATTTTTGCATTGTCATATAGGTCCACTAGATATCTGGAAAATTGTTCCAAGTTACCAGGGTACTATTGGCCTGAATCTGCCGTACTGTAGGTATGGAAATGAGTGCTTAGGTAGTTTAGAGTTGTTCTGATTACTTACTATTCATTCAACTCATGCTCCAACTTATTGTCACTGTAAGTTTGCACAGCAAAATCATTCATTTTTGTAGAACATTGTACTTAATGGTATATTTATATATAAACTGAAACAGATTATCACTTTTATTTACTGAATAAGTTTAATTTAAATAAGGTAATTTACACCGTGTTCATAGATGATTGCTTTTTAATACTTAATGGTTTCAGGATAGACTTTGACCCCTACGATTCTGTAATTGGATGAAATGGGCTTGAAAATTGATTATTAAGGAATTTCCTGACTCCCAAAAAGGTCTCTGAAAATGAATGAATTGAGTCATTTAAAAGACTATTTACATTAAAACAGGTTTGTTAATATGAAATAAGTAATCAACTCTCATAAGATTAAAGTACTTGTAAATGAAAACAGGAAATCATTTCAACCTGCAATTAATCAAATTATTTTGGTGTGTAATATATTGCAATATCATACGGAATGTTGCATCCTTTGTAAATAGATCAAGGTACATAAATATGAAAATCTTTAAGATATTTGAATTTTCTGTAATTTTTAGCAGTCACTTAAAACAATTTATAAAGCAAAACTGTAACTTCCAAAAGCAATAATACAGCAACACCTGTTTTATTTTGCACACATTCTTGTAAGTTCCATAAAGCACATGACAGTAAAGCCTTCAGTATTAATTAAAGATGGTGATAAAGGATAAAGATGGAAACATACTTACAAGCGAGGAGAGTGTGTTGAGCAGATGGAAAGAGTATTTTGAGAGGCTGATGAATGAAGAGAACGAGAGAGAGAAGAGGTTGGATGATGTGGAGATAGTGAATCAGGAAGTGCAAAGGATTAGCAAGGAGGACAGTAGTGGAAGTAAGGACAGCTATGAAGAGGATGAAAAATGGAAAGGCCGTTGGTCCAGATGACATACAGTACCTATGGAAGCATGGAGTTGTTTAGGAGAGATGGCAATGGAGTTTTCAACCAGATTGTTTAATGGAATCTTGGAAAGTGAGAGGATGCCTGAGGAGTGGAGAAGCAGTGTACTGGTGCCGATATTTAAGAATATGGGGGATGTGCAGGACTGCAGTAACTACAGGGGAATAAAATTGATGAGCCACAGCGTGAAATTATGGGAAAGAGTAGTGGAAGCTAGGTTAAGAAGTGAGGTGATGATTAGTGAGCAGCAGTATGGTTTCATGCTAAGAAAGAGCACCACAGATGCAATGTTTGCTCTGAGGATCTTGATGGAGAAGTTTAGAGAAGGCCAGAAGGAGTTGCATTGCATCTTTATGGACCTGGAGAAAACATATGACAGGGTGTCTCGAGAGGAGCTGTGGTATTGTATGAGGAAATTGGGAGTGGCAGAGAAGTACATAAGAGTTGTACAGGATATGTACGAGGGAAGTGTGACAGTGGTGAGGTCTGCGGTAGGAGTGACGGATGCATTCAAGTTGGAGGTGGGATTACATCAGGGATCAGCTCTGAGCCCTTTCTTATTTGCAGTGGTGATGGACAGGTTGACAGACGAGATTAGACAGGAGTCCCCATGGACTATGATGTTTGCTGATGACATTGTGATCTGTAGCGATAGTAGGGAGCAGGTTGAGGAGACCCTGGAGAGGTCGAGATATGCTCTAGAGAGGAGAGGAATGAAGATCAGTAGGAACAAGACAGAATACATGTGTGTAAATGAGAGGGAGGTCAGTGGAATGGTGAGGATGCAGGGAGTAGAGCTGGCGAAGGTGGATGAGTTTAAATACTTGGGATCAACAGTGCAGAGTAATGGGGATTGTGGAAGGGAGGTGAAAAAGAGAGTGCAGGCAGGATGGAATGGGTGGAGAAGAGTGTCAGGAGTGATTTGTGACAAACAGGTATCAGCAAGAGTGAAAGGGAAAGTCTACAGGATGATAGTGAGACCAGCTATGTCATATGGGTTGGACACGGAGGCACTGACCAGAAAGCAGGGAGACAGAGCTGGAGGGTAGCAGAGTTAAAGATGCTAAGATTTGCATTGGGTGTGATGAGGATGGATAGGATTAGAAATTAGTACATTAAAGGGTCTGCTCAAGTTGGACAGTTGGGAGACAAAGTCAGAGAGGCGAGATTGCGTTGGTTTGGACATGTTTGGTATATTGGGAGAAGGCTGCAAAGGATAGAGCTTCCAGGGAAGAGGAAAAGAGGAAGGCCTAAGCGAAAGTTTATGGATGTGGTGAGAGAGGACATGCAGGTGATGGGTGTAACATAACAAGATGCAGAGGACAGAAAGATATGGAAGAAGATGATCCGCTGTGGCAACCCCTAACGGGAGCAGCCGAAAGAAGAAGAAGATGATTAATTAAAGATGGTACAATCGGATTTGGGGTGTCATAACTTTTGGTGTGTGTCAGAGGACAGTGAAATCAGCTTTCATTTATTGCATTATCATTAAAATATCAAGCAGTGATTGTTTGCTCATCACCATAATTGCTACATAGATCTAGGTTATCATTGCTTGCTGCACTTTTGCATATTAATTAATTTGTTATTTTTATTCATTTTCATATTTATTATAATTTTTCACTCTGCATGTGCTGATAAGGGTTCCAGTAACACCCTGATTTGGACTGACCAGACTATGCTATCCACAGCCTCTTCCTAAGCCATCTAATGACAATTTAGCTCTCTGTTCAACAGCACTGAACAGAAGAAAAATCTCAGTGCAGAACGTGCTGGCCAGTGTCACTGTCTCTTCCGGTGTCAGTCATGAATAAGACATTTGAGCTGCATTCACTCCTTGTTGGAACAGTTATTTGCTGCTTTGCTGTGGCAAATAAAGTTGGTTTTTTTTTCAGAAGAGATTCAGTACATTTTGCTTTCTTTTATTCTTCAGCCCTGATCAGTTTGCTCACTTTGCATCTTATCTCTGCATGGTCTGTCTAACCCCAATGCCACTGCTCTCCCTGCTTACTTCCTTTTTTGCTGATATTTCTGACAGCTTTTCAGTAATGAAAATATTTGACAAGTTAAGTGACTGAAAACCTGGCAAATTCAATCAAATAGAAATTGTTACATGTTGCACCAGACGCTTCATCCTTCACTTCCCTTTGATCATCTACATTTACACCAACCTTCCCCGTACAATCGGCAACTCCTTTCACTTCTGCCACAATTTTTTTTTCTGTTGAATCCAGCACCCATCCTTCCCATTTGGTGAATATGGCATTTTGACCTAATGTCACCTACTGATTTGTTTCTTGCTTCAATGGTCCAGGTTTTTTTTTTTCACCTAGTTGGTCAGCTGTGCTTTGAATCCATTAAGCAACAGTCTGCCTTTCGGCTTCTTGTCTCAGCCTCTTTTACTATTGCCACTCCAATTCCACCTTCCCTACTCCTTCTTTTTTTCAATTACCCTTGCAGTTTACCAGTTAAGATTTCAAACAATGCCACACTGATTTATATTGTGCAATTACAATCATGTCACTCACTATCAACTTTTTCCTTAATAAGCTAGAAATGTGTGTCTCATTCATGCTCATGATTGTGTGTTCTCTTGTATTCTGACTTATTCAAGGTTCTTTACATTGCTAGAAAGGACTAGTATTTTTCTATTCACTATTCAGACAAGTCTTGAAAAAACAATTTTATTTTACAGTTCTTATGTATTTTTATTCTGCTATAAGTTCAGGTTCATTCTTCATTGACTTTCACTGTGGATGTATTTTATAAAAAGTGTTTCACACAGGCATTAATGACAAATTAGTGTCCAAAGGCAGGATGGCTCATTTCAATCCTGCCATTTGTAGTTACCCTGTTTACCCCTGCCATTTTTGTAAACTTTAAGCAAGAATACACAACATATAAAGGCACAGTGTTTGTGTCACGCAGTGTGATCGTGATGATGCTTGGTGGAATAAGTTGTCCAGTTTCTTTAATTTTCTGCAAATACATTTCATGTAACTACTGCTTTTCCTGGTGGAATATATACAGATTTCTCCAGTTTCCTCAGATGGTGCATTTAAGAAATTTTGTCATGTTTATGTCACATTTTAATCATATCTGCCTTCCGGTGGTTATGCTGGCATTAATTCCATAGCTGTAGTTTTCCCCCCCTAGATATCCATTTCATCTTACTTTGTACATATCTCAATCAGTAGACTCATGTTATCTTTGCCATGGATAAGGGTTCATTATTAGACCTCTTGGCTCAAAACTAAAAGACATTTCTTATTGAATATGACAAGTACTTAATGGAAGGGACAGATCCTGTGTGTGCATTTTTAGAATTTAAAAAAAAACATCTTTCTATCAAGGGTCATGAACACATTTGCTTTTCTGTTTAACACTAGAATCCCTGAAGCCGACGAAAAAACTCGTAATCCCGGCCCACTTTAAATCCTTTCGCACCTCTCCATCAGTGTCTTTTGTTTTGTAAATGTGTCGATCAGCACAAACAGCAAGCAGCCTGCTGTCCCATCTCCACCCCTTGACGGAGCTCAGCTCGTGGGCAAAAAGTTCTCCCAGCTCAAGCCAAGTCTCCTTATCTGCGTGTGAGATCTGGAGTTGTATAGGGTAAATAATACAGTATATAGTTATTTGGAATACATGCATTTCATGTGTGTTCCATGTCTGCAAAGATCTGGGTAAGTGTAGGATGAAAGGAAATGCGAGAAATGCAAGAAATGCTGAACACACATCTAAAGCAGAAACTTTTTCCATGTTATACTAATAATGACGTGAAGTGTATAATGTGTGAAGACTTTAGTCCAAATGTCAAATAAACACGTGTGCTTTTATTTAAGAATATAACCAAAGGGAAAAAAAAACATTTGATTTACATGTTGCTGTCAATGAGTAAAAAACCCAAGCTCAAATGTCATTTGACAGGAAGTTGATATGTATTCTTGAATGGTGTAGAGGTAAGAACTGCTGCTTTACAACTCAAAGGTAATGAGTGAGTAGTAAGCTGGTATTACTATTATTATTATTACTATAATATAATAAAAACATAAATTTGATTTGAGTCTGTAACACCCGGTGTAAATTTTGGCTACTTGTAAAAGTTAGCGCTTGTTTTTTTAATTATTCAGTTTTATTCATATTCTCTCAGTGACATTCACACGGTACAATGAACTTGCCTCTCCCTCTCTAAGTTGATGGCATTTATCTCCAATCTTTTCACAAGAGCAGCACTGTGGCTGATGCCTGCTCAGAACTATTTGTTGTACTGGTAATCAAAGATATAATGTCCCGTGACCACTATCAGACTGGACAAAGGCAGGACCGTAACAACGGACAGGTTCTTCACAGCGCTTTTACTGGCTAATAGACTGCTGCACTCTGCTTGGCACCATAAAGTAAAATGGGACTTCCACCTGTGTGATAGAAATTTAACATCTTATTAAAGAAAGAAACATCCTCTAACAGGACAATTCAGTAATCAGGCAGGAGAAAAGCTGTTCATTGTATGTTTTAATTACTTCTCAGCAAAATGCCTTGGAGAGAGCATTCTTCAAAAGCAGTCCGTTACAGCATGGTCAGAATGATCAGAGAAAACAAAGAATATAGGTTCATTTTATAAACTACTGATTTTACATAGTGTCAATCAATGCATACATTTTACTATGGTTGGTTCATTGGTTTACACCCAAATGATTTATATAAAATAAAAGCCTGTTATATTCTAGTTCTTCTTATACCTTGTGAGTTGCTCCACCACTCTTGAAATTTCTGTGCATGTAATAATTGTCCATTCTCGTTTATAGGACATCTGCTGATTTCTTAGTCATCTCTTAGTCATCCTTCAGTACATTTTTTATATAACATCAACGTTTCTTCTGGTACATTCTTTATTTACTTGACCATCTCAGTATTTTTCCTAAACCATTTTATATATTTCAGTGTACATTTTGTTGTTCACTTTAGTCTAGTTTCCTGGTGTGCCTGAACAGGTTTGCTATGTTACCGTAAAATTATTCTACCACACCTGCAGCTAAATTCACTTCATTACGCAAGCAATTCGCTGCACTGCTCTTTAGATCTGGCAGTGCCATGATGACAATGTTTGCACCCAAAAACCTCACAGGTGGCGCAGTGGTAGTGCTACTGCTTTGCAGTAAGGAGATTGTGGGTTTGCTCCCTGGGTCCTCCCTGTGTGCAGAGCACTTTGAGTAGTGAGAAAAGCGCTATATAAATGTAAAGAATTATTAAAGTATTAAAAAGAAGTCTGTCTGACTTCTCATTACCATGCACCATAACACGGAGTGCGGGCAAGGTAGAAAAAAAAAACATGAAAACTCGTGTTCATATTTTTTTTCTTTGGTTATTTTCTTGAATAAAAGTTCACGTGTTTATTCAAGACTTCAGGCTGTCATTGCCAGCAAAGGGTTTTCAACCAAGTATTAGAAATTAACATTTTATTTCGTTATTTAATTTGTCCAATTATTTTGGAGCCCCTGAAATGAAGGGATTGTGTTAAAAAAAATGCTTTAGTTGCCTCACATTTTTATGCAATCGGTTTTGTTCACCCCACTGAATTAAAGCTGAAAGTCTGCACTTCAACTGCATCTGAGTTGTTTCATTTAAAATTCATTGTGGGTAATGTACAGAACCAAAATTAGAAAAAAGTTGTCTCTGTCCAAATATTTATGGACCTAACTGTACATAGTTAAATATTTGATTTTTTAACAACGCCTTGTTAAACCTTTCATATCTTTATTTTTATAGTAGGTTTTGTTTATTGTGTGTAATTGTCTTTGAAGGTCATGATATTATTTAAGTTTCACTCTGTTTAATTAGCATCAAGAAAATGACTGTTATTTGCTGTAAAGATCCAGGAATAAAGTTGAATACTTTTTTTTGACCTTCAAGTACTATCACAGTTTTTATATTTCTCATTAGGTGTGTGATTAACAGTTTTTGTGGTATATTTTGTATTTTTTAACTGATTATTTATTAATTAAATTTCTATTTTAAATACCTTGACCTGTCAATATTCTGCATATCCAAAGCTTTGAAAAATTATGTTTACAAAAATTTGCTGAGCACTGTGGGAAGGAAATTGCAACAGTTTAAGAGTTGTGTCTTTTAAAATAAACTCAAAATAAAAAGGCTAGGAAATAAAAGGTAAATGCATAATTGAACAGTGCTAGGAGACATAAGATAAATGAGAGACTTCATTTACAGATTAAAGAAATTGTAGGAAATGAGCTTGAACAATCAATTGAATGAAAATCAAGGAAGACAATTAAAGCGGTTGATCTTGTTACAACCAGATGTTCAATGGAGATCAAGGCCAGTAACCAGCTTTGTCTTTTGATAAGTAAACATTTCATTATTGCTTGCATTACTGCTCATGGTTGTAATATTGTACATCTTTTAATATTATCAGTCAGGCATTCAGCTTTTTGTTCTTGTTAGTAGTACATCTTCTGCAAGTAACTCCAGATACAGTCAATTCTTTAATGTTTTCATGTTCGTGAAATATTCAACGCATACTTTAGCAGCATGACTTACTGTGTATAATGTATCTGGAAAGATAATTATGAAGGCATCTCAAAATGTAGTAGAGTAACAAGAACAGGAGGAATGTTTGTTCTCTGTCCTCTTTCTTGACATAATTCTGATCTTAAATCAGTAATATTTGTATGTACCTGAAAACCCTTCAAACACTGTGATATCACAAAAACAGAAATTTTCACATATTTTGAATATTGATCTTATATGAATTTACAGCCTATCTGTAACTCCATTATTTTGTCACAAGAACAAAAAACCTGCATTTTATATAACCTTTTTGTAGAGTAAACAATATGGTGCGTTACCAGAACAGAACTTTATTTTTAATTACTGGAATTAAGAGAGAATGATACACAGTATCCTGTATAATTCTGCAGTTCTAGTAATTCCAAATTTATTTTTCATTTCATTGGTTTTATTAAAATTAATTGGTTTTAAATTTTTAATTGATTGTACCTTCCTAACATAATGTAAAGTAGAACTAAGATTATGCAATATGTGGCTGATGTCATCACAGATGGAGTAAAATGACATTTGTATGCTTACAGTTTTGTTTACCTTGCATGTGTTGATATTAAATGGCAATCCTCTGGGAGTTTCTCCACTGAGCTGTTAATACTAGCAAAGATCAGAGTTGCATTGGGGTTTAGTTAGATCAATAAAAAATATGTGCTAATGCCTTACTGGCTAAACTTATCAATTATAAATTTTGCGAATTTTTTATAACCTAAAAGCTGACATCAGGATTTTGAGCTGCAAGTTGCAGCCTGCAACATCCAATTCTTTATTCCTTACTTCCACTGTACTTGTCTCACAATTTGTGTTTATTATTTTATTTTTTTCATGCTAGCCTAACAATTTTCTACAATTTCATAATGTAATAATGTTGCAATAATGTTGAATTTTTGTATATTAAAATTTAGGTTATTTTAAAGTTGAGTGAAAAGTCAACAGTTAATCTTCTTTACTTATCCACAGAGGCACAGAAGCTTCTAAAGGTTTCTTCACATTTTTCCATCTACGGTGCGTTCTATACAGTATGTTTACATTTGCAGTTCCTTACTGTGAAAACAGTATTTTTAATTAAGCGATTTTTTTATCTGTCTGTAATTGGATTAATTGACCAAAAATTGATAAATGGACTGAGCAAAAAAACAGGAGATTAAATTACATTTGAGGAAAATTAAACATTTTTGTTTAAATGTGTTTCCTATTAAATAGGTTTCAAAGCAAAAAAATACTACTATGACTAGTAACTACTAAATAATGTTCAGCATGGCAGCACCTTTAATAGGATTGACTCTGTATTCAACATTATAGTTGAAGGCAAATAACAGAATATTCCAATAAAAGTGTACAATTAGAGAACAGAAGTAGTAAAACAATCAGACAATTAGGCCATTTGAAAACAAACTAAAGAAGTGCACTGATTTTAGCAACATTCTTCATTAATAAAAGATTTGTGCTTACTTTAGTTTGACAAAATTGTTAGTAATGGCATTTCATTAATACCAGTGAACTGCACAAAATCGAATGAAATGGGATGACAAAAAGGTAGAGGTAGCTGGAAGTTATTATTAATGTGTAACCCTTGGGAAAGACAGATGGAATATGGTAATTTCAGCACATATATTATTTAACAGGCTAAGGAAAAGTTTACAAAAAACATATCTGATCTCTTTACAGTCATTCCATAAAAAGAAACATTTTACCATGAAACAGCTGTAGTACTTTGAGAATTATATACAGTAATTTTTTCATTAGTGTGTTTTCTTGGGCACAGCCTGTTTGATTTCTGCCATGAGAGAAATGAATGCAGAAATCACACAGGCTGTTTTGGTCAGTCAATAATTGCTCATGATCAAGCAGTTCTTTTGGTCCATCAATTCCTCTTTATTTTTAATATTGACTCATATGAATCCCAATGTGCTTTAGTGATTGCCAGTATTAAAAGAAATGAACCAATAAAGAAAAAACACATTAGAAAGAAAAAGACATCAAAAGCATGTATGATAAATCAAACACAATATTAATTGAATTGACAGAGTAGATCTAGAAATTAAGTCGTAACATTAAGGATGAAAAATTTAGAATAGAATAGAGCAAGCATTCCCAAATGCAGTCCTTGGGTTCCAGTGTGGCTGCTGGTTTTTATTCCGGCCACTATCATAAGTCAGTGTGTCATTTGTACTTCTAAATGATCTAATTGTTTAATTAGTTAAGCTTGTGTTCTCTTATTTAGCATTCAGAAAAATGTGATATTTACTTGATAACGAAATTCAGAATTTTTTGATTTTTTTTCCTTATCTTTAAATTCTTAAGTTTCTTTTACCATGTTTTTATTCACCTTTTTCTATGGAGTTCACTCCTCTCATTGTATTAAAATACTGACAATTAATAACAAGCAGTGCAGAACCAGGTGTAAATGACACTGAATGCTAAAGAGAAGTTACATTTTCAGTGTCATATTCACTTGCATGCTAATTATTAAGAAAAGGCTTAAATAATCAGGACATTAAAAATCAGCAAAATCTTCAAAAGCAAAAAAACAGAGTTCCTCTGGGTATAACATGTGACCAATGTCTGCTACATTAAAATAAAAAATTACTAAAGTAATTTTTTAAATTTCTGAATTAACACAATAGACAAAAAAATGGGAAATAATAGCTGGGCTGCTGAAGGCAGGAGTCCAGCTTGAGGAATGCCTGCAGTTACAGTGGTCCACACTTGAACTTAAAATCACAAGAACCGAGAATATGCATGTTAGGTTCACTCTATATTTGCCTCTATGAATGAGTGCATGTCCTGTGATGGATTATTTTTTGTTTTGCATACATGTTCAGCTTTTGCATTTCATCCAGTAATTTAGAGATAAGTTGTATAACCTTAACACACTATAATTAAACATGATTTTAGGAAGTTGAATTTCATCTGTAGAAGAATGGATGAATGGATACATGGACTTTTTTATGACCTTACAACATGACTATATGCATCACCCAAAATTTAAAAAGTGACTGTTATGGATATTTAAAGTCTAGTTTTATTTTAAAATAACATTATTGAACCAGTATAATGTGGCTTAGGGTTGCAGGGGCTGGAGCCTATTCTGAGCCTGTGTACAAGTACACAAACAACCTTGGACAGAGCACTAGTCCATTGCAGAGCCCACTCACGAATACACATGTATTCAGCTGGAAAGCTCTCCCAGACTCAGAAGGATTGTGCAGGCTACACACAGATAACAAAAGAGTGTGGGATTTAAAGCTAGGATGCTAGATGGACAAGACTGGAACACTACACACTATACCACTGTGCAAAGTAAGAATGACACATGATTTATTGAAATGGACTTTAAGGCACCACTTGGTGATACATATTATAATATACACGCTATATTGTATTATTTCTCTTGCATTTTACTGATAAACCATGTGTTATGATCCCTCCTATCTGTTTGCTGTTGTGTTGTCTGCTTTTGGCTTTTGAAATGCAAAACTGTGTTTCATATCATATATTTGATATCAGCTATATCACCTTTCACAGAGCCCAGAAAATTATTTGCAAATGCCAAGCAACTAAAACAATTAAACTACAAATCTGTTTAGTTTATACTGGTAAGTTAAACAATTGAAAATAGTACAAAATGTAAAGCAGGTTATATCCATATTTAAGTTTATAGTCTTTGTGTAATTAATAAGGGTCAAGTAACATAAAAGATTCACTTCTAATGAGGAAAAATTTCTAAGACCTCTTCAATGCTTTTGCTTCAGAAGTTGGTCCTTAATTATGAGTTTCTTCTTCATCGCCTAATAATGAAGTGACATTTACTTTTATTACTTTTAGACTGTCATTATAATTATATAACAGCGACATTCTGAAAAGTAATCTTTATGCATCACTTAAAGCAATGATTGAAAAAAATTATTGAAGCATAATAAAGTGCTGCCAGTCCAAGTTCTGACCTCGTGTCACTTGGGATCTTTTTACTTTACTATGTATTACATATACTGCTAAGATCTAGCAGTGACAGACTTAGCATTATTCACATAACATCTTATGGATGTACACAGACTGTTCTTTTTCTTGGCATGATGCATCCGTCAACCAATTTAACACAACTAGGTTCTCTCCAGAGTGAAATTTGTTATAGCAGCCTTAGTTCCTATTCTTCTCTGTATGACTGAAAACCGGAGTTAGCTTAGACAAGCTGGGAATTCAACCAGAATGAGCAGATACATTTCAGAAAACAAAAAAGATAGTTATATTTAAACATTTACATATTTGAGTTGCCTCCATCTTATATATTTTTAAATGTCTGGCTGCTTTCAACAAGTAGCTGAAGCAAGAAGGAAAAGCAAAACTTAATGGTTTTGATTCTGAACAGTGTATATACTGCCCCTTGGTGTCTTTGTGCAATGGAAGTAATTCAGTAGAGCAGATGGGATTTCATAACCCACTAAGATGGCCATCTGCTCATCATTAGTTGGGTACCTCTCAGATTATACATTTCTTATTTGGACCACTATGTTTACACTTTCTTTGCTTGGAAACTGGGCTGGTTCTAGACAGGCATACTGTATATGAGGGGGCAGACAGAAATGTGAAGGGGGCACATGGTGGCGACGGAGGCGGGAAAGGGGTGGGATGGTGGTGGGTGCGGGGGTGCTCTGGATAACTGTTTTTGTCATGTAATTGGATTGCACTTTGTCAGGCCTCTACCCTAAGACCTGTCCAACTTGGGTGTCCCACCTGAAGGCTAAGCTTCTGCTGGTGTAGCTCTTAGGGTCACTGAGGCACGAAAACTCCCTGACCACGATAAGGTGGCAATCCCTCAGGAGGAAAACTGAAAAATAAAACAACAAAAAATAAAATATTCCTCATCAGATTATAACAACTAAGAACATGACATTTACCTTAATTGGATGGCCTATATCAAATTTATTCGAACCCAACAATAACACTTCTCACTATTGCCAATATTAACAAAACTAAAAAGGGTGGGCGAAGTTATAAAAAAGAAAAATCAATTCACCAAGTCTTGAAAAATAAAACTGAAAAATAGAATTAAAAAAAATAAAATAAAATAAAGAATAAAATAAAATATCCATCCAGATCTTTACAACCAACAACATAAAATTTATCGTAATTGGATGGCCTAATTCTCAAATAAATTTGCAAAATAAAGTAAGAATAAAATAAGACCTCTCAATATAGCCAATATTTACAAAACTAAAAAGGTTTGGCATAGTAATTAAAAAAAAAAAAACAATTCACCATGTCTTTTCCTACAATTCTCAAACTAATTTGTAGAACACAACAGATTTAGAACAGAACATTTTAACTTTTGTCTTCTTTTTTTTGTCTTTTTGTCTTGTTTTAAGCTTGTTTGTTTTGCAAGCAACTGAACTCTCTGTTTGCAACTGAACAACTCCACTCTCCTTTCTCCTCAATCCACTCTACAACAACAGTCTCCTGTTTCCCTTTGTAAAAACTCTTACAAATTCATCCATATCCAAGTTATTTCTTATGGACTTCTCATGGGCCAAGATCACCAAATTATTCTTTCTTTTATGTAACATGGTGCGACGATAGGGGGTTAGGACCCATGACAAAGTGGAGAAGGAACTCTCACACGATGCTGAAGACACACCAATTACCAGGGCTGTTACATACAATTTATGCAACTCAGGAAAGGCTTTCTTATACTCCTGCAGGAGTTTACACACAGTGGACAGTTGTTAAAACCAGTTAAGGTAAAAACGATATTCCTCTCATTAACAGTGCTGCCATATTTCCGACAAGGGAAACAGAAGCATGCGTCCCGCACAACACAGTACTCCAGCCATGGTCGTGTGTGGTACCAGGCAGGATTGAATGATCTTAATGTTGTACCACCAAATACACGTTTGGGGTAACTACCCAGTATTGGCTGGGATGGTGTATTGCCATTTAAGTCACTGGGTAGCTGAGCGGGTTGCTTTGGGGCAGCAATTGTTGGCAGAGGTACAGGAGAAGCAGTGCCTGTTGATGCCACAGGAGTAGACATGCTAGCTGCTGTCTCTGATGTACCAGCAGCAGCATCATTGCTACTGCTATTGGTACAGGCAGGAGCAGCACCACACTTTTTAAAAGCTTGGAAAAAAGGATGCATCTCACAGCATTAACTTTCCCTTTGTGAGCTGCTGGAAGCTGGGGTGGAAAGTGAATAAGCTTTACTAAAATCGCTGTGATTACAGTGGAACCTCGGTTCACGACCATAATTCGTTCCAAAACTCTGGTTGTAAACCGATTTGGTCATGAACTGAAGCAATTTCCCCCATAGGATTATATGTAAATACAATTAATCCGTTCCAGACCATACAAACTGTATGTAAATATTTTTTTTTTTTTAAGTTTTTAAGCACAAATATAGTCAATTAAACCATAGAATGCACAGCATAATAGTAAACTAAATGTAAAAACATTGAATAACACTGAGAAAACCTTGAACAACAGAGAAAACTAGCACTGCAATAGTTCTCGCTATAGCGCTACCAACCGCTGGCTAAAAAAACTTTTTTTTAATGAGTTTTAAGCACAGGGAAAAAAATGAACATTTGAAAAAATCCGTAATTTAATAAACCACCAAGAAAAGTAACATTGCAACAATGCACGCTATGAACCAATCGCTGTAAACAGAAGTGAAAACAAAATCAAGCCCAGTGCATTCTTTAACTGCCTTCCTACCTTATGCGTCCAGCCCCCTCTCTCTTGCGCTGCCTGTATGTGTGCGCAACTCTCTCTGTAGCGCTGCCTCTGTATGTGCGCGTCTCTCTCTCGCTACCTGTGTGTGTGCAGCTCTCTCTCGTTCTGCCTGTGTGTGCGCGGCTCTCTCGCGCTGCCTGTGTGTGTGCGTCTGTCTCTCTCTCGCACTGCCGCGCTTCCTGTGTGTGTGCGTCTGTCTCTCTCTTGCGCTGCCTGTGTGTGTGCGTCTGTCTCTCTCTCACACTGCCTGTGTGTGTGCGTCTGTCTCTCTCTCGCGCTGCCTGTGTGTGTGCGTCTGTCTCGCTCTCTCTCTTACTCGCTGCACAGGAAATGCACAGGGAGAGACTGAACATGTACAAACTGAAAGGGAAACTGGCTTGTTCGTATACTGAGTGTGTGGTCATGAACCGAGGCAAAAGTTTGGCGAACTTTTTGGTCGTAAACTGATTGGTACGTGTACCGAGACATTCATGAACCGAGGTTCCACTGTATATGAAACAAGAAAACTGTTGAGTGCAGAGTTGAAAGCTGTCGGCAGGGCTTTGTGTCGGGGTCTGACAGACACAGGTCCTCCAGTCGGCTCTATGCAGCAGACAGGCTCACAGTGGTGCTTGTGGGTTCGAGAAAGAAACACTTCTCTACCAGACTGAAACCGTGAGAAGAACAATGGACTAGTCCCCCATTGACTGTACAAATATAGATGTATTTTTTAGTTATTGTTAATTATCTCACGAGTCGCTATGATTTTGTCAACGGAGATTTGCTGCTTCCTCAAAGCCTCCCGCTGTTGCGCAGTTCATTTTGCTCTGCCCTGCCTACTGAGAAACCTGGCATTGGGTCATTTGCATACTAACAGTGATTGGATGTTTAGCTGGGGGGAGGGTGAGTGGGGGATCTCTGCCGAGTGCTGTGTGAGCCTGTCCACAAACAGCACAGAGGGAAAGAGCGAACAAGAGGTGAAACCTATCATCTCATTTGTGCCTTTTCCAGTGGATTTTTCAGCTACTATAGTAAATTTTGTCCATATTCAGTTTGTGGGTAATCTATTATTTTCTTTCTCAACTTCTAAAAGTTTGATTTAAGGGGGCAGGATGTTTGTTTAAGGGGGCGTTGCCCCCTCTTGCCCCAGCGTAGAGCCGGCCCCGCTTAGAAACCAATGTGTAGTGTAAATATTGTACTGCACCTAGGACTGTGGCGATAGCTTCTAATTCCCTGACCAGAAAAAGCATGTTATGAAAAGTAATAGATGAATGGCAAGTAAATATTTGTGATTTATTGGAGAAGACGTATATTCATTTACAGTGATCCCTCGCTATATCACGCTTCGACTTTCACGGCTTCACTCTTATCGCGATTTTTTCTCATACACGCTTACGTCACTACGCATGCACTTTCTGAGAACTTTTATCTAAGCCCCACGATGGCTCCTAAACGTGCTGCTTTTTCTAAGCCTTCTGACAATGAAACTAAGCGCCGGAGGAAGATGCTTACCATCCAGGAGAAGGTGAAACTCTTGGATATGATCAAAGATGGCAATACCCTACAAAAGCCTCCTCACGCATATGAAAAGACAGCGCCAGCAACTGCCTATCAAGATGTTCTTCAGCCGCGCACCCAGACACCCACTGCCTACTCCTAGTACTCCTTCAGCGGAAGAAGACAACGACGCACCTGCTGAAGATACTGCACCACCTTGTCACGCTTGGGTCACAGATTTGCACAGAGACACAGGAGGTTGTAGAAAAAAAAGAACTTTATTCAAAGCACTGCAAACAAACATTTGTCTCTTTTCAAAAGTTTAAACGTGCTCCATGACAAGTCAGAGATGACAGTTCCGCCAGGAGCAGAGAATGTCTGAGAGAGAGAGAGAGAGAAACAAAACAACCAATTCCAAAGCTGAGAGGCGCTGCACAATACTCTTAAGTAAGCGGAGTACCGCGTGAGAGGTTTATCGCGCGTTATAGCGCAAGTAAGAAGGGTAAGGAGCAATGTGAAGGTAGACTGTCAGCTGTTTCAGGGGTTTTCCCAGGGGTGTCTGTGTCCTCTGAGGGTGCAATCAGCGCTCCAGCTTACAACGTGAAGACTCTCCTACTGAGCTCGTGCCTTCATAGGTTAGTGGTTGTGTGTAAGAACTGTGTGTGTGTGTAATTAAATGTACAGTACAATAATAATAATATGATATTTGTAACGTCTAATATGTCTTATTTTCTCTTATTCTGTCTAATATATTGGGTAATACGAGTGTAATGGTGACTAAAGGGTGTTATTTCATGTCTAGAGGGCTCTAATAATGTTAAAAAATGTATTTAGAAGGTCGTAAACAGGTTTTCTATACTCTAACTGCGAAAATATTCGATTTATAAATAAAGAATCCTACTTTGCGAAAATTCATTTATCGCGGTAGAGTCTGGAATGGATTAACCGTGATAAACGAGTGTTCACTGTATAGATAAAGTGATTACTAAATACAAAATATTGAAATATCATTAAGTGTTTTATTTCAATTTCCTTTTTAAATATTATTACAAAATATGAGTAGTAAAAATGGCAATTCAATTCAATTATACAGTATAATAATTATAATGTACTGGAAAACACAGATAAGGTGCCATTACCACCTTCTTTTACTTTAGTTTCTTAATTTACAATTTTTTTATTTAGCTTGAGCGTTTAACAATTACAGCAGTGTTTTAGAAAACATATTCAGTGTTTTTACATTGCATTCTAGATACAGTATAAAAGCTCAAATGATACAGTACCTTAACCTGAAGAACCGAAGTGCTGCTGCTTGTTATTTACTAAGCACTTCTTAGCTATGAAAAAAGATTATATAATCTAAAAATTATAACATATGGAAAGTTTTGGTGATTCTAAATAGCCTACCAGATTGAAAGAAAAAAACAGTGTGATCCAGAAATTAACCCATGGCCTGTCAGAGTAAGATATCATAATTACCAAATATTCTAAAACAAAATGGAAAATAAATAGATAAATAAATAGCATATTTATTAAAACTCTTCATGGTTTTTCTACTATATAATTAAAAAACAATTTATATTTTTGTACACTACTGGTCAAAAGTTTTTGAACACCTCAGTTTTTCAAGTTTTTCTTCAGATTTAAACAATTGAAATGGAAACTTTACCTAAAATGGTGAAAGAGTCAGCAGTAAACTGCTAGAGGTTTAAATTTAAAGTTTACGTTTTCCAAAAACTGAAAAAAAGGAAAGGTCGGAATATTATGAATGGGCCTTGTCCAGGGAACAACTAATAGGTTACAACCTACAGATGTTCTGCATAATTAAAGTAAATTAAGCCTTAAGCAAGTTGAAGCAAACAATTTGCACAGGTGTCTCAACTTCTGTTTATTACTTAAAACCCCCGTCTGTCTTAAAGCAGAGTTGGAACAGACTGTGTTACTACAACATCTGAAGTATAACTCGGACAATATTGCACTATAGAAAGTTGTAAATTCCAGTGATAATGGCAAGAAAATGGCAATATGTAAACAATTTACGAACTATTGATATTTAGTTCTGAGGCTACTGTAGTGTACATATTTAAAATATTATATGGTTAAAGTGAAACACAAATACCATACAATCAAAACAACTAGACAAAAATACCTAGTTGTATGTACATGAAAATATATTTAAATATATTAAGCTAAGGTCAATTGCCAACACAGGAGAGAAAATCTAAAATTCAATCTGTGCAGATTACAGAGGAAATAAATCTCTATTTCACACTGAATCTGAGATCCAATTTTAAGATATGGAGGGGTAACATGACTAATAGAACACTGACTCCAGAACCACCAGAGGATAATGAGAAAATAAAGAGCCATTTTAAATCATTCTCCTTTGTTATTTAAAAGAGATATGAACAAATCTAATTACTAGCTTTAACAAGAGTATACGCTTAAAATAACAAGAGTTCAGGGCTCAGCTTACTAATTTCTAGTTGTTGTGCCTTGCAGGCTTGCCATAACCTGGCATTATGTTCAGTATGAAATCACTTTAAAAACTCCAGTCACCCTCTTCTTCTGCTTCTAATGTAAGGCAGTTTAGCATTTTGTTCTTTAAGTTTGATCTACCATCAAGTAGATTCTCATATGCCCTTTTCATAATGCCAACATCATGCACATAAGTACGTGAATGCATGGGTGCAAGGATCTCTACAGTAACAACATCTAGAATGCTCTGGATATTTAGAATGTTTTGCAGGCAAACAGAAGCCTCCGAAGACTACATAGAGTATACAGGTATACTGACCAAGATGATTTTCATGATTTTATTAGGCTGTCATAAAACTGACCGATTTGTGATGATACCTCTGTGTACTTGTAAGTGTTTCACACAAGTAGGGGAGGATTTATAATAGAAAAATCTCATTTAAAACAAATGCATAGCCGCCATATTATGAAACATAATCTAACTGATATTTTTACCAGGTTGCCTTGAAAATAGAGCAGCCCATTGTTTTCCAGCTGTTTTATTAATATAGCCTTGTAATACAGAAGGTGCCAATAGCCATGTGAAATAGTTTATATCCTTTGTATAGCTGCTTTTACTGTGGACAGTACTGAGTATGACTATAGTTGGTGTTTCCAAATGGAACAATACCCTGTTTACCTGCATGTTTTCAGTGAATTCCAAACAAAGGCCTCTAGTGGCTTCCAAGCTGTGGGGCTGCAATGCTGTTTGAAAGAACAGTCACTTCAAACAAAACAGCAGCACAGAGCCATGCTGTGGGGGTTTTTTTTGGCATTAAGGTTACTTTTTAAAGTAGTTGTTTTTTTTTTTTGTTTTTTTTCATTTTTATGACTTTCTTCTTTCCTTTAGGAAAAATCAGCGTTACATATTTATGTCTCTTAACCAGGATTAACAAAGTACTGATAAGCAGATTTCAGAAATTATGGAACTGCAGTAAATTAATAGCTTTGCTTATAATCCATAGTTCAGAAAATGTGTTTCTATTAGTGTTATTAGAAAAGCCCTATGATTACATGACTACATGTGTTCGTTTCTATACCCAGAGTAGCACAATATATCTATATATATTGTGAGCGCGGGTCCAAATACCATCAGGCTAACACCAGCACTTTACAAAAACACACGTTTATTTTCAAAATAAAGTCCGCCCAACACACAGTGCTCCCAGCACCAATCACCCTCCACACGGGCCTTTCTGTGAGTCTCCCTGGGCCGCCTGTCCTCTCCTCACGGGAGCTTCATCCTGCTCCCGCTCCCGACTCTAGCTCCCTGAGTGGTGACTGTCAGCCTCTTTTATAGCCCACCCGGAAGTGCTGCAGGTGCTTGCTGACCTACTTCTGGCTATGTGGCTTCGTTCCCGCCCAGACGGGCTTGTTAGGCCGTGCAGCTCCCCCTGCCGGTGGCCACAGAGCTCTGGTGTTCCAAACTATTGGCCCCAATGCAACCCAGGGGGGCTGCCAACAAGTGTTCTGGGGGACGTGGTGTGCATGCCATGACTGCTCCCCCGGATCCAGTGTTAAAGGGGTGTCCCGAGCGGGCATGGGTCCCAGGAATCTGCCACAATATATATATGTATATTAGTTATTTATTTATTTAAAGGGCTTCTGTAAAAATCCAAATTTATCTCTGAGAATAAATAAAGATCTATCTATCTATCTATATATCTATTGTTTTACTAAAGACTAGCAAAACCAAACAGCAGGTGATATGCATTTACATAAGAGAGAATTTAAATGAGAATCTGCTTCATAAAAGGGATGAGCCAAGTCTTAATGAGGATATGTGGATTTAACTAGAAATCAGCAAGGGTTGAGGCTTCATACAGGGACAGTGTTATAGGCCTGTAACACAGATACCAGTGCCAATATGCAACTTTGTAAATTCTGATTTTGATTTTCTGGCTATGAATTCTCTGCTATTTTCATCTATAATTTTATCGTTGATGTTGGAATAGGTTACTTGTAAAATGTGACTGGCTTCTGACCTATCTCACTTCATTTATTTTACTTGAATTTAATTTACAGAGTTTTTTTGCTTGTTTGAAAGATTTATTTGACTCGCTAGTATTGACCTTTGTACATTTATGATTTTGACTCCATCTCTGAATTTAAATATTAAAATATTACTACTGTTGCCTTGTGGAGTCTGAACATTAGCTACAGTACATAGACTATTGTGAAGGTATTCAGTTGCATGGAGAGATGTCCTACTAGAATTAAAAAGGATGAAACAAAGTAAATCACTGGAACTAAATGATATTTTTTAAAGAGTGCTTGAGCAAGTTATTAATTATATATACAGACAGCTCTTGGGTTACAAACAAGTTTTGTTCCGTGCTGATGTTCGTAACCTAATTTTGTATGTAAGTCATAACTTGCACTGAAAATGACTATTAATGAAAATACTGTCAAAATGCATAATTTTTATTACTTATTTTATGGAAGACCATGTCAGACTTATTTATAAAATGATATTAAAGCAAAATTACTGTACTGTAAATCATAAAACGCAAATAATTTAAAATGAACCAAGGGTGTGTACAGTTTGTTCACCTTATGTTCACCCCACTTTTTTAATAATAATACAGTACTTCATAGAGTTGGAAAAGGCATAATGATGGCATGTAAAGACATTCTTGACTGACAAATTGATAGTCTCTTCTTTCTGAGGGATTGCTTACAGTGTTACATCCCTCTACCTGCAGCTATACACCCTGAGACTACACGTACATAATTTGGCCTCACCGTTAGAGGTAGCTACAATGAATTTATTTGCACCAGACAAGTTTGCTTCTTACGTAAGTTAAAAACGAAAGTCAGTAGATTAAAATTAATTGAAATATATTGTAATTTTAGTGGGCGGCACTGTGGCGCAGTGGTAGCGCTGCTGCCTCGCAGTAAGGAGACCTGGGTTCGCTTCCCGGGTCCTCCCTGCGTGGAGTTTGCATGTTCTCCCCGTGTCTGTGTGGGTTTCCTCCGGGCGCTCCGGTTTTTTCCCACAGTCCAAAGACATGCAGGTTAGGTTGATTGGTGATTCTAAATTGTCCCTAGTGTGTGCTTGGTGTGTGGGTGTGTTTGTGTGTGTCCTGCGGTGGGTTGGCACCCTGCCCGGGATTGGTTCCTGCCTTGTGCCCTTTGTTGGCTGGGATTGGCTCCGGCAGACCCCCGTGACCCTGTGTTCGGATTCAGCGGGTTGGAAAATGGATGGATGGATGTAATTTTATGTGTTCTTTCGCATCTGTGGAATTGGTGTAACCTGACACCCGTCTGCATAAAACAATAGTAAATATTTTTCAGGCATCACTTAACCTTGAGAAAATTCCTGAAGAATAAACTACCAAATGTTGACCCATTATATAAAAAAAGGTGAACAGACTGATCTAGTTACAATAGCAAGAGAGTGGCGATGTGTTTCCTGTTGGTCATTGCATTCTATACATGTGACGATCCTACTACTAATATAATACCATACAAGTATACAATTAATATGTATCACAGGTAAGTGCTGAGTACTTGTTAATTGTGTAATCATAGACACTTTACTCTTTAAAAAATTTTTAAGGTAAAAGAGAGCAAAAATAAATCACCCTGACAAAGCAAATGTAACTTAGTCATTAGAGCTATAATTTTAATGGCGGCCCTTAAAATGACCCAAACACTGAAACATTTAAGATCAGCTTTGCTTTTATACTTTTTTGGCTGCATTATTCACATACAGGGATGTGAGGCAGGTACTTGATTTTATTGGAGTTGTTCATTGTTGGGGTAGCTTTGAAATAAAGTATACAGCAATTTGGCACTAAATGATGACTTTCAAATGCTTTTTAAACGCTTGTAGAAACGGCACTGAATAAAACTTGAACAGTTACCAAAACAAATTGAACATTGTGGCTACCAGAGGGCACACCATCTCCCCAAACCCAACACAGACAGGCTCTGAACACAAGTCTCAATAAAATAAGAGAATTTTTATTTGTTGGTATCTCTTCCCTGAGCATTTCCCATAGCACAAGTACAGAAAGCACAAGCAACTCATTGCATCTTCTTCTCTTCCTCTTTCATACTGCCTTCGTCACTCCTCCCAGGAGCTTCATCCTCCTTCCTGCTGACTCTGACTTCTCAAGCAGTGGCAGGCAGCTCCTTTTAAGTAATTGCTGGAAGTACTTCCGGTGTCCCAAAGGCTTTGCCCAGGAGCGCTTCCAGGTAAGGCAAGATCCCCATGAAGTAGGGCTCATTGGTCCCCACAACACCCCCTGGTGGCACCCACAGAACCCAACAGGGCTGAGGCAAAGAACTCCAGTTCTCATGGAGCCCTGTGGGAATCTGAGGCACTGCTGCAAACCAGTGGGCTGCCATCTAGTGTTCCGATGGAGACAATGCCCTGTGCATGTTGTCTCTCTCCGTCCTTCCCAACTGAGGGCATCCTGGATAAGCCATCCCTCAGAACATTTATGTTCTTTAAATACTGTCTGCTTCTTTCAAAGGTAATGCTGTAATATTACAGCAGCTAGTTTTTCTCTGTGATAGTGGCTGTTGAACATGAAAATATGTGCCTAAGAAAAAAATTATGAAGGCCAGATTGGTTTGAATTATCCTGCTGTGAACTGCATGTGTTAAAAAAGCAGCATGGTTTTTATAGTGTAAACTGGTAAAAGAACAAAAAGAAAATTGTCAAAAACACTATTCAGGGTTATAGAATCTGGCAGTATCTAGTATCCATTTTATTTTAAAATGTCTGTGGCCCTGTCTTGTTCATTACAGATATACATGCGCATAGCATATTGTGTCTCAGGAAATCCAAACACAAACACCACTCTTTTGGCATGGAACCTTTAGCGTTTTCAGTGCCAAATGAAAAAAAAAAATACGCAAGCATAGGGTAATTGCCATGCTAGTAGTAGCCTGTGGAGAGTCTAATACCAGCCAAGTGCTAAGGAACAGAGTTTAATTGTTTAATTATCTAATGTGGGCCTTGCCATCTGCCTGCCACTGAATGTTGAAAAGGAGGCAGTTGGGGCTGAATTAGGGCAGCTGTATTTCTGGTTCTTTAAATCCAGAAATTATCTTTATGAGCAAAAGTTGACACTACAAAGGTAGGATCTGAAATGATTGATTGTGGGCCACAAACTGGTCATTTAAAGTTACACTGCAAAATGTTTAGTACTTTCGTAAATAGGGGTTGTAGATTAGGTGGTGCATTGTAGCTGCTATACGTAGACTGCACTTGTGTTAGAGAAATACGCTATCCACATGGACCATATGGGTGTCAGACACAGAAGATCAGCCCTCTCCTCAGCCATTTTGAACAATGCTGCAAATCCTCTCTCTGACACACTGAGTACTTTCAACCAACACATTATTCAGCAGAAGTATGTGAAGAAACATGACTGGGGCTTCTTTATACTAACAGCAATACATCTGCATAATGAATTACTGTGATTTTGACTGCCAAGTCCAATGATTTTCTTTCTTTTTCATTTTCTTCCTTTGTGTCATTCTGGTGTGTGTCCAGATCATAGTGTGTATGTTTATTTATTTATTTATCTAACTATTTATGTACTTATTTATTTTAAAGAGCTTCTATAAAAAGCCAAATTTCCCCCTGGGGACAAATAAAGTTTTATCTGTTTATCTTTCTTCTGTATTTCTACTCTTTATTTGATTGCTTTTGTTCTAATGCTAGTATACTTACATTTTAATCTTTTTCATGTTATTTAGTTTTATTTGTTTTCACATGGCCAGTTTTTTATGAAAATCACTTAATAGCAATGTGTTTTTTGGCCACTTTTGTGTATTTTAAAACATGGTCGCTCCCTGTATATGCTATCGTTTCAAATAAATAAATACAACTTTAAAGTTACAAACGTTTGTTAAGAAACAAAATGCTGACAAAAATTACTCAGCAAAATCGTTCATTTCAAGGAGGCCCAAATTAATTTTGCACGTTAATTTTTTTATACATTATTAAAGTTTCATACATTTTCTTGTTACTTCATTACATATTAAAGTGGAGTATAACTGTTCCCATATATTTTGAACATTAACAACTATGTGATATTTCTCTTTTTTCTTTAAGCCATACTTTAGAAGTGATGACTAATTGTAATCAAATTAACTCTGTAACAGTGAGGAAGACTTTTTTAAATTTTATTTGAAGAAAATAACATTCCATATGATCAAGTCTAATTTGAAGAAGATAACATTGAATACAATCCAGTCAAACTTAACAAAACAGAATTCAACTCCCACCTGAGAGAAAGAAAGGAGTGCCAACAGCAAGATTAACTCTTTAAAAGCAACAAAGAAGGGAGTCCTTTTCCAGATATAAATGTTTATTATAAATTTTATTAATTATATCTTACCATATTTAAAAAAAGTTTTAAACAGAGTGAGAACGAGAATTTGATTTTTTCCAATTTCAAATAGTATAGGACATCAGGTTCCCACTGATTTATAAAAAGTGGGTTGGGGTTCTTCCACTTGTACAAGATAAGTCTATGTGCTAGTAGTGTGGTATAGAAAATTACAATCAATGTGTCCTTCTCCACTTTAAGCCCATCTGGGAGTACACCAAACACAGCTGTTAGTGGATTAGGAGGGATTGTGACACCAAGGCTGTCTGACAGGCATTCAAAGGTTTTTCTCCAATATGATGTTAAATTGGTGCACAACCAAAACATGTGGCCCAGTAAGCCCAGTATCTAGATTGCAACTTTCACTGGTTGAGTCTTGCCCTGGATACATTTTAACAATTTTAAATGAGATAAATGAGATGAGATTTTAAGTTGAATAACTGAATGCTTTCAGCATATGGAGCTATAGTGCATTCTATGCATGGCTGCCTTCCACTCCTTTTCTGAGATGTTAAGTGAGGAAGACATTACATTTACTAAACTAAAGTTCCTATATAGTTTGAAATGACTGACTGTACAGTTTATTACAGTATGTTAACATTGGGTACTAGACCTAAGCAAAGAACTGACAAAGTAAAGGGACATTAATAGTAAATTTCTTATTCATATTGCACATTTTATAGTTTATGGTTACCTTTGTATGCATCTTGAATAAAATATTATAAAAGAGATTTTGTTAAGGGAGCCATATATGAGCACCATATTTGCATATTGACAGAAAGGGATAGAGAGACCTAGTTAATATTGTTTACATGTCAAAGACTGGTTAGCAGTTGAGGAGAGTGTGCATTTGAGCATCATACAGGGAGAAGTTGTGACTTAGAATCGCTTATTGTGACATTATGTTTTGTTATAATAGTACGCCTTGTGAACCTTTGCACTGTTTTAGTTGAATATTTCTTTGGATTTTGTTAGTGCTATAACATGGGATTTAACCACACTTTCTGTATCTACTACTAGAATGTCTTCTGTTTAGGGGGTAAAAAGAGATAATTAACAACATTCTGCCCATCACAATTTACTGTATCTTCTGTCACTACTTTTTAAGAGGTCAGTTATGAATACTTTTGCTATCTACTGTATATACAGTAAGCCCTAATGCAGCTTTCACACCTGTAAAATAAACAAAATGCAGATGATTGAATAAAAATAGTAAAAAATGTTCAAAAGAAGCAGGTGTGAAAGCACTGGCATTTCTGTTTATAATAGGAACAAAGTGCACTTTTTATTGTTTTGAGATATTTTTTCAATTGTTTTGGTGTAATATCTTAGATGCTTGCTTTAAATCCACAAGGTAAAAGATTCATATCCGACCACCTGCTCACCATGTGATCTGGAACAAGCAACTTGCCTGTAGTCAAACTGAATTGATGGAAATATCTTTAAAAATTGTCTTCTGTCATAAGCTCTTTGTGATGGCTCAATTATTAAATGATTATGCTGCCAAAATATATTTAGTTGGTACTGAGAACAGTGATCCAAGCACATAGCTTATAATATTTTAAACTCTTAGAAATGTTATGCATATCCTTGTTGTGCATTATTATTATTATTATCTGCAAAATGAATTTTACAAATGATGTCCCTTGTATTATTCAGAAACTAATTACTCAAACTGTTTTTTCTCCACTTGAGGTAATCCCTGTAGACATGTCTTTTTCATACTCAAATAAATAAACATTTTATTATTTTGAAATAATTCAAAAGCAAAAGTTCAAAATATACCCTACAAGTAGTTGTGTTTTTTATTGTTTTTTAAAGAATTATAAGCAGATTTATTTTTATAGCATTCTCAAAATAGGTTAACCTGGTTCATAGTCAGTTTAGGGCATTGGCTCAGTAAAAAAGCAACACAGACCACTGCACTGCATTTGTATTTTTGTGTCTTAGTTTCATTTGTATACACTTCACTGATTCAAATCCACACAGCTAGCAGCAAGATAAATATGCAAGAGACAAGGACATGATATACTCTTCTTGATGTTTTTCGGAAACTATAATAATTTTGGACAGTTTTTCTATTACACAATTACATAATCAGAATTGAAAACTGGAAATATTTTTCTGAAAGTTTACCATTGATTTATAAACAGCACTCGTATTTCAGTAAGGAGTTGTCAGTTACCTTCATACAGATATGCATGTCTTACTCATTTAGTGGTTTAAAACTATAATTTATGCTTAAAGGATTTATATCTTAATGACTCAGAACAAAACACACACATTTTAAAGATTATAATATTAACTGTGGATGTGTGATCAATTCAGAATCTTTAATGCATCTCCACAGTGTTCTTCACAGCCACTAAATATTACTTTAGATTTTCTTGCTTTATATGTTTTTCCTAATGTTTCTCCTCATGCAATAAATTGTACACTTCTATGCTATCAGCTAAAATGTCAATGTAAAAAATGAGCAGAAGATGCCAGAAAAGCTATAAAGATGAAATGGAAGCGGGATTATAATTGCCTTTTTTAGTGATTACACATCTGTTGTATAAATGATCTATACTTTCTCACAGCGGGCTAACAATCCAGTGTTATGCATATACTATAAATAATGTATTTGTAGCTTTTAATAAGATCAGACTATATTTTAAATACAGGCTGAAGCCTTTTGCTTCTGTGTCATTTACATTGAATTATTCTTGAACATTTCACTGATTTTGGGTTAAAAATGTAAATATTGTGATGGAGTCACTTGTAAATTTGTAACTTTTCTTTCTCTTTCAACATTGCACAGCCACAGATGTTATTCTTTTTTTTTATGTCAGGTATGACGGCTATGGACGCCTGACCAATGTCACATTCCCCACGGGTCACATTAGTAGCTACCGTACTGATACTGATAGTTCAGTTAAAGTTCAAGTGGAATCGTCCAACAAGGAGGATGTGACCATAACAACCAATCTGTCAGCATCAGGGACATTCTATACATTACTGCAGGGTAAGTTTATATCTACAGATGCTTTACCAGGTTAATTTCTATAATGGCATTTTCAGCATTACAGTTACATGGATACTTTTATTTAGATTTTCAAATGGTGCTTTTTATTTTTTTTAATTACAATTAATTACTCAATTCTTGTATCTATTGTATAACTGATCTCCTTTTTTAATTTTGTACTTTTCCTGAAAAGCAATTCTTCATTTCATCAAACTGAAGTTAATTAGAGTCATAGAAATAGCTAAACGTTTTTTAGATGTTGTGGCAACTTTAGTTCACTTCCATAAAAAGTGTGATGTTTGAATTTTGTGATATTTGGTTCTCACATCTGTGTTTCTGGCATTTCTTTGTATTTCAGGCTATTTGAGAAGTAGTCTGTTAAAGCCACTCAGCTAAGTTTATTTTTACTCGCTGTAATGAAGAAAAAATAAAGAATCAAGCAAACAGCACTACACTTAAAAACTGCATGACTGATGCTCTAGTGAATTCTCTCTCTCAACCCTCCCATTGTTGTTTGTTAAAACGTTCTGAATCTTATAAGCATTATTGCCTTAATTCTTGATCAAAGAAGCAAAGCCGTCTGAAATCTTCTTCATGATCTGGCTACTAAATGGATATTCTGCAGAGCTTTCTGATTTTATTAGGGGGAAAATGGAGGCAAATCGTTGATCTTTTTGTTCTTGTAATTTACTAGATTGTTTAGAACACCCTGTCTACTGGCATTAAGAAAGCAAGATTACTTTCTTTCTCTCCCTCTCACTTGCTGGCAGCATGTATGAGGTCAGTGCCAAATCTTGCAAGACTCCATTTGACTGAATGAGTACAGGTCGAAATCTTATCTAGGACATGAAAAGTTTATATTAAGTCTGAAGATTGGCCTGAAATATACATGGCGCTGATTCTGTTATCACTGCAACAACTAATACTGTGGCTAGCTGTTTACTGTAGACATTATAAATTAATGTTATTTTAACTCTAGACTTAATAGTTAGGATGCTTAAGTGTTTTTTTTTGTTTGTTTGTTTTTTTCTATTGTTTTGTTTTGTGAGCCAGATGAAATACATTAGGTTAATGTTGCAAACACAAAAACTCTGATAAACTTCCTTTTGTACTTTTACACAACTCAGATGCTTTCACTGCTCATTTCAAGCTCAGACGTATAGCTAAAACTGTCTGTGGATTCTAAAGAGACTTCCTTGATGTTAATTTAGGATTTGTTCAAAGATTACTAGTTGTCACCTCATAAAGTAAACACTGGTTCCTATTCCCATAGTTATGCAGTCAGTGGAATACTTTCAGCACAATTAAATGTAGAGGGCTTTTTTTACTCAGTCCGTTTTTGCCTGGTCTGTTGTGACAAGCAAGATTAAATCACCAAGATCTCTTCATAATTCTCTGTAAGGTTTTTTCTTTTTTGATCTTATTGTTTCATCAAATTAATTATATTTTTGTACATGGTGCATTAACTACTGCACAATGCAGAATGAGTAGCCATATGTGATTTATTCAGATTAGTATACTGTAACTGGTTTATAACTTGAACATGGGCATCTTGGTATGACATGTTCTTCAGAAAGAAACTTTCTTTCCTTTCAACTCATAACACTTTCAGCTTGTGTGCAGGATGAGATGCCCAGCCTGTGTTTTGGAAGGAGGGTCTGGATGATATAATTGTCATTCTTAAGTCCATATTTATGTCTTCAGAGTTGTCAATGTCAATTTATTTATAGAGCACATTTAAAAAACATTAGTACATTTTTAACAACATTAGTAATGTAGCCAAAGTGCTTTACAATAAAATATACCATACACATAAATAAAATAGATACAATAAAATAAAACACAATACAAACCAGCAGTAAATTGAAAACAAATAAATGACTATGAGGAAGGAACCATCAGTATCACTGAAGGTCACTGAAAGTTAAAGAATAGAAATGTATCTTCATTCTAGTTTTAAACAGTTCAATTGAGGGTAACTCCTTAATGTAATTAGGTAAAGAATTCCACAGATGATGTGCAGCAGCTGCAAAAGCCCTGCTCTCCTTAGTTTTGTACTTAGTACGAAGGACAACAAGAGACAACTGACCAGTAGGTCTAAGCTGTCTGGATGGCTAGTGTATAACACACAATTCAAATAAATAAGTGGAGGCATATCCATGTATTGATTTAAAAAAATGCAGGAGCAACATTTTAAAATCAATTCTGAAACCAACAGGCAGCCAGTGTAAAGAGGCTAAAATAGGAGATTGTAAGAAACCACAAGACAAGTCAAAAAGAGTTGGGGATCCACCCCGTATATTGTGCAGAAATGAGTAGTCTATCTATCAAGACTGAATGGAGTTCCAAAAAGCTGGGATTGACTTTTATTTATATTTATAGCGGAGAAACCAGGAAGGGATTGTTTGCAGGAAAGGAAGTGGTGTGAGGTCATCTGTGGGTGCCTATAATGATGTCATAGGTGTGGGCCAGAAGTGAGGTCAGAAACTGGCAGAAGTGACAGATTTAGATGGTCTTTTCCTTAGAAGTTCTGTAGAAAGAGGAGAAGAGGCTTTATCGTCACCAAATCCTGGTCCTGCGTGTCAGTACCCCGATTTGAAACCTTTGAGTGCCTCCCAAGTGCACGTATGTGATAAGATATAGAATCAAACTTTCTTGACCAAAAAACGGGCAGCAGCATTCTGTAACAATTGCAACCTACTTAGCAGGGATCCGAGTTGCGTTAATCAAGCCAAGAAAAGATAAAGGATGAGTAACTTTTTCAAGATCCCGAGGATATAAAAAAAGGCTTGACCTTGGCTAAAAGATGAAGCTGAAGAAAGCAACTCTAAACCACAGAATTTATCTGTTCCTCAAAAGAGAGGTTAGTGTCAAAAATAACTCCAAAATTCTAAACATGAGGTTTGCAAAGGTTCATGAAGAGCCAAGGAGTTCAAAACCAATTTGAACTTTCACAGGGGGACCAGCTATCTACACTTCTGTTTTATTTTAATTAAGATTGAGAAAATTGCCATCCAGGATCTTAGTTCTACAAGACAATTGTGCATCCAAATAATTGAAGAGATACACACAGGAATATAGACCTGTGTGTAATCAGCATAACAATGAAAAGAAACATTAAACTTCGTAAAAATAGCACCTATAGGATGGAGATATATAGAAAATAAAATAGAACCCAGAGTGGATCTCTGAGGAACACCACATTTAACAGGAGCAGTAGATGAAAAAGAGGAACTGAAAGTTACTGAAAAGAGTCTGTCAGTAAGATATGACCTGAACCAGCCCATTTAAGCCCCACCAGATATTCAACATCTCATCATCAATAATATCAAAAGCTGCAGAAAGGTCTAGGAGGACAAGGACTGCTGCCCCACCTGAGTCAGAAATAAGAGAGATATCATTACATACTTTCAGGAGGGCAGTGTCAATACCATGATAATGCCTAAGACAGATTGGTAGATCTCATAAATTATCAGAGTTAAGATGTTCAACCAATGATCAAATATTAGCTAACACACCAGGATCTAACTCAGCCTTTTTAAGAGTTGTATATCTTTATAAAAAGAATATATAAATTCAGTTGAGCGTCCAGATTTTAACGCAGTTCAAGGTAAACAAATCAAAGCCTTGAGCTTTTTACCATAGGGTAAAACAAAAAATGATACCCAAAAACAGACAATCCAAACTGAAAACAGCTGGCTCTGATTGAAACTACTGTATATTCCTAAAGTTCCCAAAATTACATTCTCCACCTCAAAATGCTTATATCTCAAAGGCAGTGGCACCACACACCACAATTACCTCATCGACAAGCAACAAAAAGCATAAAAAATGAAAATTAAATAAATATGATATAGTAACTATAAGAATACATTACACAAATAATGTGACTTTCAAGATGCTGCTAATTAGTACACTATTCCTGATAAATGGGCAAGGCCAACTGGGGTTTAAACCAAACAATTTTAAGCATGTGGCTACAGAACAAAAGAATAGAGTGAAGGTTCAGCTATGCCTGGAGATATGTTCCTTTCTTCACAATACATGCACTGTTCCAACCTCAGAATTCTACCTTTTGTCTCTCATTTCCTAAAGATGGTGATGGCTAAGCTGTTTCCACCAGATATTACATTACTACTTCCATGTTTGTTAATGTAACCCATTTTGGATTTTCTAGAGTGAAAGGTAGATTTTTCCATGTAGATGTGTGCAGCAATATTTCTGTAGTAATATTGGGTGTTTTTTTTCTGTGACAGAGAACAAAACAGGTAAGAATGCATTAGCTGTCAGTGTCAATATCATAAGAATGATCATTTGATTCACTGCACTAAGAAGTGCTTTTGCATTATTATTTTGATTGCATGATTTTTTTATTTGTAATATTAATCTTGCTACGTATTTTCACATTGTTAACAGTCTGTTTAAATTTTTTTTGCAATTAAATCAATTACCTTTTGATAAGACATTTAAAAATGCTAGGATGTCGAAAATCATTAATGTTTTAATTAAAATGATTTTGCAGAATCTTTCTGTTTTATGTTGTCTATTAAAATGTCACTTATGTTTTCAGTCAACAGGACTCTAGAGTTCACAGTTGTAAATCATTCTGTTTAAAATAGCTTTAGCTGTGGGCTTTTATGTGCCTAATAAAATATTGCTTTGATTTACCGAGACAGTGTGTTGGTGGAGTTGAGAATCATGAATATATTCACAAAAAGTTGTCTCTAGGGTAAGGCTACTTGTAACAAGTGCAGAATTGAAATGACAAGTGTCTCACTTGTATTTAGCACCTATCCTTTCACTGAAAGTGTAATTGGGTGCATTTTTAATTAAACACATAGATTTGAACTGGTGATGCATTTTTTAATTTCTTTTAACCACGTACCATTTCTGTGATTAAAACTGAAAAAATTGCGTAGTGTGTGTTTTTAACATCATTGTCACAATGAAAATTGTAATTGTGACCTGTCATTCAGTGTCAGTTGACACATATATATTATTTCAAATATGTAATCTGGTATCATTTTTCTTTTATTAATAGTAAGTGTAAAGAGATGCAAATTTCATAATAGCTAGTTATTTACCATTTGCCATCAAACGTAACTAATCACACATAACCTGAAGAAAATATCCTGCTCAAGGTCAACCTTCAAATTCCGACACACAGTTTAAACTCAAAGATGTTTCCCACAGATGTATAAAATGAGTATTTATATTTTAAAATACTTCTTTATGAATGTGTAATCAAGCTGACTCCAGTTTCCTGATGAAATAATTAGAACAACCCTGCACATATGTATGCAATAATTCAGCTTTTATTAGGAATGTGTTGATGGGTAGTTAAAATAATGAGAATGCAGTTACACTTAGTTTTCATCTTAACCTTTTACAGCAATCATTGAAAACAATTTTCTGAAATGTGTTTAAACTCAAAATACTCAATGTAAAAAATACTGAGAGAAACTTAAAAAATAACAACTTAGTGTAAGTAGGAATCTTATGAGAACGACAGGCAATTTTAAATACATAGCCTACAGGCAATTTATCGGCCTAAGACTAATGAAACAGTGATGTGATTTGATTTGAAAAGAAAAGAAAACACAAAGGCAAAACCAAAGGGCAGTTGGCATTAGCACAGTTCATATCATCATTCTCAGAGCAATCACAGTACAGGGCTGATACCAATAAGAAACATTTATTATTACAAAGAGCTATGCTTTTACCAATGTGAAAAGCATAAATGTATTGCATAAAAATCATACAAAAGTGGTTTAATAGTCTAAGGAAGTTGTGTGAGACAGTGTTTATTTAGGCAGGCAGTGTGGTGTAGTAGTTAAGGTTTTGAAATTCAGACCCTGAAGTTGCAGGTTCAAATCCCATTACTGACACTGTAACCATGTGCAAGTCACCTCTCTGCCTGTGCTGCAGTTAGAAAGACAAAAGAAATTAAACCATTTGTATGTCAAATGTTGTAAGATGCCTTGGATAAAGGCCTTAGACAAATAGTAAGTTGTCTGTGTTCACTGCTGTAACTGAGAATAGTGATATTTTACCAGTTAGGTTAGTAGTAACAGACAAGCTTAGATATAAAATAAATCTGACATGGAGCATGTCCAGTTATTTTTATATTAGAAGCATTCACATTTATTATATTATGACTTAAAATGACAGAAGCAGTCTGTAGCTTTTAGCTTGAAAATCATTTAAAGTCCATTCTTCTTGGGAGTTTTAGTCCTTTTTTAGCAGTGGCATGTACACAAGAGAAACGTTTTTAGGACGTATAAATACTATCATTTACGTATATACTGTACTATAGTATCATCTTGCTGAATGTGGGCTGTCCAATTTGCTGATGGGAAGAGTCTGTCTGTAGTCAAATACATTTTTTTACCTTGAGTTAGATTAACATATACTATACAGATTAATACATTATATTTTCTAAGTGACCTCAGGAAAATCTGGGTCAGTTTTTCTCAAATTTCTTCATGACTTTACCCATTAATTATTGTATGCTTTGTGTAAAATCCCTCACTGAAGGTATATTTGCAGTTGCAACAGCATTTGAGTAATATAGCCTTGCTGTCTTACTTAATTTTTAAAAAAAAATGTTTTAACATGAATTCATCCTAATTAGAAAACTAGAGGAAAACAAGCTACAATTTCTTTAGGACTTTTGTAGTTGCCATTCCATCCAGATTCATTCTTTAGTACCTGTTGCTGCTTGTATACAGTGTCCAATTAGGCACACCTCAATTCTAAAAGAATTGGAATCTGAAAATGAATGAATGAATTATAATTGCCACATTTCTTACATTTATCATATTTATTTCTGCCAAAAGAATATGTCTACTAACCCACTTGTGAGGAAATACTACTCTGCCTTATTTGTAGGTAATATTTACATTTGCATATTTAATAGCAATGATACATCTATAATACAAATGTCATTTTAATTCCAACTTGAAAGGTTTGCAGGACTGGTAAAAGTAAAGCTGCCGAAAGGGGTTGTTTTATGTAAAAAAGATACAGAAACCATGTAGCAAGTGAAATAATAATCATTAGAATGAAGCAAAAGATTTCTTTACCATACATCCATCCATCCATCCATTTTCTAACCCGCTGAATCCGAACACAGGGTCACGGGGGTCTGCTGGAGCCAATCCCAGCCAACACAGGGCACAAGGCAGGAGACAATCCTGGGCAGGGTGCCAACCCACCGCAGGACACACACAAACACACCAAGCACACACTAGGGCCAATTTAGAATCGCCAATCTTTACCATACATTTGAGCAAAAATATTTTTCCCAAATTTCAAATATTTAAAAATAGTGAGCTGTACACTGAACAATATTTCTTTCCCATTTCAAATTCCACCAAATACTGACTGCTTTGTGAATATGAATAAAAATTCTCTCTATAATAAAAGAAGCATACAGGAGTTGTGCACCATTCAAGTAAAAAGTCTGATGAAGCATAACTGAACAAACCCCCCATTTTGAAGGTGGGTGTACTAGCATCCTAGAATTTGTAAACATGTTAATGCTGTGAGAAAATGTATTATTAATACATTTTTAAATTATTTATATTTTTTGTTCCCATTAAGTTTTTGTGTACTATGAAAAAATGCGCAGGATCAGTACTGTCTCAAGTAAATTAAAACATTTTAAGTAACCTTGTATAGTAATAACTAAAACAGAAAAGTTAGAAGTCTCAGTCAGCAGCATACACAGTGCTTAATTTTACCACGTAAATGTCTTGATAGAGGACTGTGTAATTATAAATCTCTTTAATAAAATATAATCATGCAAGCATTTTGCCAATATTATCTGTGCTTTAGCTGTCTTGTTTTTATTTCTTTCTCACTGTAACATTTAAAACTTTACATTATAACATTCGCTGGAGTCACTGATGTCCAACAAACAGTTCCATCATAAGCCTTGCAATTACCATATTATTTGACCCTTATATAAAAGTAGCTTTTAGAAATATATCTGGATGACATTTTGGAGTAAGTTAGCTATTTTACAAATGATTCTGATACAGTGAATATTCTTGTTAGCAAAATGTTTATGTTGTAGTTTGCACCCATGTGTGTTAAGTTGTGTTGCTATTTTCAAGGTCTGCTTTTTTCCCTTTGGTATTCATTATTTTTTTAAAGTAAGCCAGAATGACAGTGATAAGCTCTGTACTTCATAATAGCATATCAAATGTCCAAGAATGCTAATATTAATAATATCAGAGATTGAAGAGTTTTTTTCTGTGTTTCTTTTGAAGGCAATTATTTTTGTGTCATGTACTGTATATTTGTATTTGAGAAAGGAAGTGGGAAGCAACCTTGGACTAGAAGTCAATCCATCACAGATCATACTCACACATAAACAAAAACATGCAGTAAAACTGTATTGATTCAAAGACTCCAGTTCATCTTAATATTGTGCATCTTTAGCATCTGAACAAAAAAAAAAACCCTCAGATGAACAGAAAGTACATGTTAGCACAAAATAAATAGTGCCCAGCCTAACATAAGGAAACCAGAATAAACTTCATGCTTAAAGTTCTGCTTAGTGTAATAATATGATCATATTGCAGTCATTCCTAAACTGAGAGATCAAGGTGAGTGTTGAGTTCTTGAATTTAAATAAGTTACATTTTCATTTACAATATTTACCTATTCTAACAGTTTTTAGAACACATACAGAATAGCATATACATTACTTATTCATCTTTTAAAATATATGTAGCTGTCATAAATTTTTATATACTATACATACAGACTATTTAATCCCATTCAAGGTCACAGAGAGATAGAATTCCCAGTCAGCACCAAGCATAAGGCAGAATCCAGCACACACACACACACTTTCACTCCCTCAGGGACAATTTAAAGTCACTAATATGAAAAAGACATTCAAATTCCTCACAAACAGTAAGTGATCAGGTCTGGACTTGAACCCAGTCTCATGGAGCTGCTAAGCAGTGCCAGCCACCATGTTAAATAGAACAGAGTTTTGGACAAATTACAACATGAAAAAACATACATTTTGCTAATAAGGAATTTGTCCCTTTTCCTTCTTGGTCATCAAAACTGTTTTCCATTTTTAATATATTATACTTATATATGTTGTCTGGGAGGTTGTTGAAGCCAATAGGGAGCTGTGCAGAGGAAAACTGATATAAATTTTCCTGAAAATGTACTTCCTTTAATAGTTCATTAATGGTCAGATAAATTATAATACATCAGTTACAAAGAATTGATCCTACACATGAAGCATTATAAGTATGCTTGAATAGTATAAAACAGAATGCATGGTTTACAATTGGAAAATAATATTTGACAACATGAAGATGAATTTGTGTTTTTACCCTACCTTCCACAACAGCTTTAAACGAGAAAGAGCGACACTTTTTCAGGAAAGGCTGCAACATCTAGTACTCTGGAGAATGGTATCATTCTGGAGTGTTATAAGTAGATCTCTAACAATGTTACATTTCAATATCCAGATTGCATATGTTTAAAAAGTATACAATAAGGATTATAAAGATAAAGAGGTAAACAACTATTTAGAAATGTAAAAAAAATATATCAAATTGAATATTTGAAAATCTTTTAATAGAATGTACTGAAAAAAGGTTTTTAATTTGTTTAGTTTAACTGAATTAATTAAACTGATATATTTGAAATACTGTATTGTGTATTCAGTCAAATCTATTAACAAAAAATATTGTATATGCTTATTTTCTGGTAAAATGAGTACTGAAGCTAAAACTACATTAAGTAGAACATTTAAAAATTGTAAATTGTTTATAATACTTATTTTTTCTGTCAAAAAATGCTGAAAACTAAAGAGAGAAGACGGCACCTAACAAACTGAAGCAACAGTAACACAGGATAGTCACCTGGCTAATTACCTGTTCACAGCTAAGGTGTTTTAAAGTGTACACAATTCTTAGATGTTTCTTCTGCTCATTTTTTGATTATAATTTAGTTGTCAAGATGATGGTACCCATCATTTATTTTACACTTTTCTCTAGCATGGGTTACTTTTCCCTTGCAATCAAGTAATTTTTTAGCGTTCACAGGGCTCATTAACTCTCAATAGTCCTTAGTGAGGGTAATTTCTGTAAAGAGCTTAATCCTTTTATTTTTTTCTGTGACAGAAGGCTCATCAACTGTGGTTGATGAAAGAGCTCTTTGCAAAAAAAGAGCAATACACTTTACACCTTTCATAATTCAAGTCTGGTTCCAGGCACATACCAATTTGTTAAGATGTCTTGACCTTGTTTTAGTGGATTTGACCTCTACTAAGGTGACAAGCACTTAAACCTGCCCGTGTTCTGCTGCAGTTAACTTAATGTCCTTTTTAATAAGAACTGCCAAATAAAAGCTGCTTTTATTGGCATTCAGTTACTTCTAATATAAAAGAAATTTAATTATTGATTACATTAAATTTAATTTTGTAGAGGCTTTAAGGACCTTTTGAGCTTTTGAACTTTACTCTGGTATATTCTTTTGTAAAGACAATTATTATGTTTCATTCCTCCATCTCTAATTTCATTTCTTTCAGAAGAAATGTTTGAGCTCATGTGGTTAAACAAATGTTTACAGATTTTGTTTTTGCTTGACAGTACATGCAGAAGTTTTAAGGAATAATGATCACATTTTGTAGTATTAGCTTTTAATTAAAAAGCTAAATTACTGGTATTGATTTTTTTATTTAGCACTATTATTTTCTTCATTTCAACTGTTTAATATTTTAAAATTGCATTAATTTAGATTTTTCTTATCTTCCACTCATCTCCTAAGTTGTTAAAATTGGCTCTTAACCAAATTAAGTGCTAATATACAGTATATTTAAATTGTAACTGCTGTTGTGCCATAGTGTTTAAGGATCTGTCTGGAAAAGCTGCAGGTTCAAATCTCAGTATTGATTTACACGGTGATCTTGAGCAGGTCACTTAGGCCTGAACTCAAATCACATCAGTGTTTGCATAAGATGTATGTCCTACATAACGTGCATGTTGGTTTGGAAAAATAATATATAAATACTTTATGTTTGATTTTTATAAGTTAGACATCATAAGTAGATAGATTGACTTATAGATGGATGGATGGATGGGTAGACAGATAAGTAAATAATAATAATAATAATAATTCATTACATTTATATAGCGCAGTTAGTTAGTAGAACATACAATACTCCTCTGGTAATCCCTGAGGGCAGAGTAGTGCAAGCTCTGCACATAGGTATAGCACAAAAACATAACAAGAAAATACAAAGCAGTGCACAACACTGGAGCACCACAAGGAACAGTCCTGTCTCTCCGACTATAAATATAACACCAGGTTATGTCACTTGTAGAAATTCTCAGATGATTCTGCACTTATGGGGTGTATTGATAAGGGGTATGAGATATAGTATAGGAGTCAGGTGGAAAATGTTGTTTCTTGGAGCAAAGACAATTCGCTGCATCTCAATATCAGCAAAACCTACAAACTGATTGTAGAATTTTCCCGCACCAAAGAACCACTAAGTTCCAGTCACTATTCAGGGAGTAGATATAGAGTTTGTGCTCTTCTACAAGTACTTGGGGATCCATATCAGTGACAATTTGGACTGGTCTTGGAACACACTCCAACTAACACACTAACACTAAGTACTTTCAGCCATAGAATTATTCAGCCGAAGTGTGTCAAAAAATGCCACTGGGGCTCCTTTATACCAACAGCAATACCCCTGTATAATGGAAAACTGTGACTGTGACTGCCTAGATCTATCTATCTATCTATCTATCTATCTATCTATCTATCTATCTATCTATCTATCTATCTATCTATCTATCTATCTATCTATCTATCTCTAAGACCCAGAGCTATACACAGCATCTCCATTGTGCATTTGATGTACTGAATGTTATCTCTTAAGAAGCATTGTTCTTATGCCAAAGAGACTTATAACTGACTATATTGTCTGATGACTGCAAGAAAAAAAAAACAATGCTTATAGTGACATTTAATGCACCATGCTGAAATGAACAAGTGATTAATTGTGTTCCTGGACAGTACATGATGGAGATGATGGGCAGCATTACTCATGATGGCCTTTAATTTTGCCGTCATCCTCTTTTCTGCCTCTATGTCCAGTGAGTCCAATGTCAGTCCTACAGTATATTTGGTTTTCTTTATCAGTTTATTTATGTGTCTAGCATCCCCTGGGTTAACCACAACATAAGCTGTTAGGTATATTAGCAATATTGGACTATTAAAACAGTAAAACCTCTTAAGAGATTGTCACTTGAGCTTTCTCTGAAAGAAGATCCTGACATGGATATTTTTGTACATCGTGTCTATGTTTTACATCCAGTCCAGTCTACTGTTCAGATGAATCCCAGGTATGTATAGGAAAGCACTCCCCTCATTTTTTTAGCCATGATGGTGACTGATCTCAGAGCCTCTCTGGCATGCCCTGCGACCATCCCCAGCTGCCTTGTCTTAGCAATTTTCAATTTCAGATGTTTCTGCCTGCATCACATAATAAAATTCTACACCATTTTTCAGCACTCCTTATCTTCTTTGCCATTATCCAAGATACTCTGGGTCCATCTACTTCAATTTCCGTATATGTTCCCCATCCTGGATAATGTTAATGGCACTTAAGAAATCAGAGTGTTAGCCTACTCCTGTTGGGAGCAGGCTCTGTTCAGTATTTAGATCAGAGCATCGCCTATTCCTATAGGTGTCTCAGGGATAAAATAAAAGAGGGTCCAAGTGGTCTTTGCCCAGGAATCACATTTTTAGATCAGCTTCTCAAAGTTCTTCCTGATAAGTGTGTTAGAATCAACACCAGTGCAGTGAAATCCATAAATATATTATTTGTTTTTAACTGCTATCCTTATTTTGACAGATCAAGTTCGTAACAGTTATTACATTGGACTGGATGGATCCTTAAAGTTGGTTTTAGCCAATGGAATGGAAGTGTCACTCCATACAGAACCTCATCTTTTAGCTGGTACAGTCAACCCAACAGTAGGAAAGAGAAATGTAACTTTGCCAATTGACAATGGACTGAACTTAGTGGAATGGCGACAGCGTAAAGAACAAGCAAGAGGTCAAGTCACAGTTTTTGGACGCAGACTTAGGGTAAGTTGATACCATACCAAATGTCAGGTAAATTATATATTCCTCTCATTTTAAATTACTATCAGCAAATGTTTAGGAATGCATTGTAAGCGCTTATAAAAGCATCTCCTCTATTGTTTCTTGAATTGAAACACCTTGTTGTACATTGACATTGTGACTTGCAGCCTGTTTTGTTGTAAGATAATATAGCTACTGCTTTGTTTTGCACACATTTACAATGAGAGTCATTCAGGTTTATTTTGTGATACAAATCAAAAGGAGATTTAGATTTATGCTAAGAAATTTGAATGTACACAAACAAGTTCATCATATTGATCTAAGAGTATCCCACTTGTCATGACCAATTGGATGGTTTGAGTGTTTTAAAAAAGGCCTTTCTTTTGAGCACAGAACAAGAGAACTGTGATTATCATTAGTGAGGATCAATATACTGCTTCATAATAACAATCACCCAAGTTGAATGTTCAATCAATAAGTAAACCAAAAACAACGGCAAAGCAAAACTACAGCTGAAACTAGAGATCTGTAAAGTATTGTTTATTTGTTTATTTGATGAAGTGCTAGCCTCTTGCTTGATCTTCCCTTCAGCTTCTCAAAGTGATGAGATATGCCCCAAAAATATGGCCAAAACCAGGAAACAATACTTCCAATACTTCAATATTTAAACAACTATATTATCTTAAATGCTTACACAAAGAAAGAATTATAATTTAGTAATTAAAAAGTTATAATGCTTTACCAGAAAAGAAACATCCAAAAGGAATAAAGAAATAAATAAAGATACTAAACAACCCCAGAAATAAAAAAACAACGTTAAAACTGACATAAATCAATAAATAATATAATTATTAATATAAAAAATAAACTCATAAATAAAAAAAGACTAAACTACCAAATGCCAAAAACTCAAAATCTAATGCCGAGACTATTGTTTAAAAACCAAATATCTAAATATCTGTTTTAATCTAGAAAACAGCACAAGTGGAGCCAAAAAACATAGCAGCAATGGTTACTACCTGTCATGATTTTGTTTTATTTTTCCTAAACATTAGGGATTTTTATTTTGAATGTCATAATTTTTTTTCTGAGGGTATGGAATGTTATTCTTTCTAGTTTAGTTTTCCTATTTTGTTTAAAGACTTCTTGTTTTATTTTATTGTTATTTCATGATGTAGTTTTGTTTACATTATGGGTATGGACATTTTGCAACTCCATTGTGAAGGCATGGGTTTCTGTTGCCATATTACATTTCACCAAAGTTGCATATTGTGACATCATTGAAGTAACACTATTTAAATAGAGTTTTCCTTTTTTGAATCTTTAGTTGATTGACATTAAGGCTAAAATCTTTTGACTTGTGTTTTCTTTTGACTAGTAATGAGCGAACTCCAGTTCAGAGAAATGATGGAGGTGTTCGCAAATATCGGCAAACTCAGAGAAATGCATTGAAATCAATGGAACTAGATTTGACTGGATTATAACGGTGCAATTGTCTTTAAAGTGTCCCTGAGGGCTAGGGAAACATCTGCCAACTATATTTGACCGATTATTGTGGTCAAAAAGGTGTAGTGAGCTGTGCAGCAGCAGTGTCAACCACTGTATCACCATGCCTCAATGAGATCAAAGTAGAAAGATCGCAGTAGGAGACACACAATCATATATTTTGTCAAAACAAAGCATAAATGCTGAAATCATAGTCAAAAGTCAGAAAAAATACGTAGGTCTTTTAAAGGCAGAAAATTCAAATTGTTGTGTCATGATTGAAGCCGCTGGCTCATTCTATTTTTTGAAGTCGCACTGAAGGCTCTCCAAACTGTATGTGCTGATGGTTTGCACTTTTTCTTCTATCAAAAAGATAGAAATGTCTTATAAATAGTAATTAATTTTTGGTTATTGTAATTATTTCATAGAGTTTCCTGTGTTTTGGCATCAGACTCCTTCAGGATTTGTTTATCTTCACATGGCTAATTCTCCTTCTCTTTTATTGATGTGGAACTCAAAGATCAACCTGCATATTTGCCGACAAGCAGCGATAACTTGTTATATATGCTGTATATGTTTCCAAAACTAAAAGTTTGAGAAGCTGCATTATTTACTTATTTGTGCTACTATTAAGTAAATCCCACAGAGTTGGTAATGCAAATGATCTGCATTATGTATCCGGGGGCTGTTCCCATCCAATGCTGGCTGTTACAGCTCCGGGTGAGATCACGCTAGCCTTGCAAAGAATTATGGGACACTGGGGAAAAAAGTTCTCCAAAACCAGCCGAATTATCAGTAAATAATTCGACAAACAAGAGCAAATGGGAACGTTGCAAATTCACTGCGAATAATGCTTTGGCAAAATTCGCTGATCAACACTACCTTTGACATGTTTGATTTTTCATTTTATGTTTAGTCGCAAGTGTGTTAGTCTTTCCAGTTTTGACCCCTACTAGTTTTTTGGTTTAATTTACATTTCCTGATGCATTTTTATCTTGCCCTTGTGATGCTAATTCTACCTGTGGCAGAGCAGTATTACAGCATAGGAGTGGGCAGTGCACAAGTTGATCCAGAATACTGGATGAAAATCTACTTCCGGCATGTATTTCACAAAAACTGTGTTACCTGTATGTAAAAATATTGGTGGAAGACTTTCAGTATTTTAGAAATACAACAAAAAATGTGAATGCAAAAGGAAACACGAAATGTGATTTTGTGTTTGTGTCATGTCGGTATGTGAACTGTGTGCAATAAGTGAGCCAACCACTTTAAGAATATTACCCAGTGAGCTGTACTTTTCAACCTGATAAGGAAGTCAGGAAAGTAGGACAGAAAGAAACTGTCTTGTACTGTGTTTGCTTGGCCACAACGGTGTCATGAAAAAGCAATCAAGAACAAGACTAATTTTCAAGAGGGCTGTAAACCTGCTATCGAATGTAGTTGATTAGTGGAGCATCAACAAGGCATTTCAACAGATAAGAGGCACATCAGTGTGCATAGTTAATCAGTAGTGTATCTGGTATCTACTGAAACTTTACAAATTTTTTATTATTCCATGACATTGATTTTTCTCCCTACCACCCACTCCTGTCATAGCCCATGCTAAAGGTGAATGAGAGCCGTATATTACCCTCTAAGGCAACTGCAGTTCTAATGACCATAGCACTAGAGAGTCATGGTTGTGTACAAGGCCTCATCCCTATAGATACTTCACACACATTAGTGAAAGAGACTGAGTTTAAACTACAAACCACTAAGGTGAGTCACTGTTGCAGTCCTCATGCAAAGTTTAAATTTTTCAATGCATGCTGCTATCTATGTCATGGAAATTATGATGTCACATTTATCACATACCAAGCAACAAAACAGAAGCTAAAAACTTCAGAAGGACAGCATCCATAGAAACAGCCATACTACTGGATGATGACCATAGAAACACACATAGACCATAGACACACCAAAAGTTAATGTGATGACATCACCAGGAAAATAGTAAAATGCCTAAAATGAATTAATAACATATTGTCAGCACCAGAAACATTTTGCAATGTGACTTTCAAAACGGACAGAGAGAGGTAGTTCTAGAATATTTTGAAACACCTTATTTAGTTAAAAATACACAGAATAAAGGACTTAGCATCCAAGCTAAGTTTGTAATTATATTTCAAGTTGCCCATGTATATGAGCCAAGTGGTGCGGCTTCATTCCTGACAGCTTTTATTGTGTGACGCTTTTCATTCTAGCTATCCTCATATTAGGAATCTATTATGTTTTAAGCTTGATCACAAATTATATTAGATCTGTTATTGTGGTGTACAAAAATCATTAGTTTTACATACTTATTTTGGCTCTTGTAATTTGCAAAAATATAGGGTGCTGCTTACATTTTATAACTGAAATAATTTTTTAAAAATTATAAAATCTAAATTTATGAAGTTATCAGATATTATCAGCTTCCAAGGATCTCTTCATAAACAGAAATAAGGAAAGAGCCAGATACCAGCCACTTTGAGGAGATTAAGGACAAGTCTTTTGCACATCATAGCTAGACATTTTAGATATGCGACACGTTACCTTCTGTTTGAATTATTTTACTTGAGTGTTGAAACAGAAAAAACAAGAAACATAAATAATTTAAGTGAAAGTCAGCTTTGGCCACTAATTGAAATTTGAATGTGACAAAAATCTTCAAATGTTTTCCTCTTTCAGGGAACTTCATATAGTTCTTTACAGTCAAAATTGGGTTTTTTTTTCATTTTAAAGAATTTGTTATAGTTCTGTTCTTTGAATTACCCAGATTCAATCATCCATTTTCTATTTGCAGTAGAGACCTTCTTGAAAATTATAATGTAGCAATTTGATTCTAATTTTTGAAGTTAGTGTTTTTAATTATGCTAATGCAATCCAGAGCCTTTTCTGTAAGTCAGTGCATTTAATGCTGTGAATTGACCATATGACCCAAAAATGTATTCACTTGATCTATGAGGCCATTGCAAATAACAAAAAAATACATGCAGAGTAATTTTTCTGCTATTGAAATTAGTCTTTTACATAGACCTAATGTTAGCCTATAAAAATCCTTTGTTAAATTACCTACACAAAAAATGAATTTTAAAGATTAAATTTTATGTTACCAACACAGTCCAGTGTATTCCATGCTTTTCTTGAGAAATGCAAACCTTTCCAAATTTCTAATGTGTGAATGCTGGCTAGGATGTAGTCTGAGGTGCCAGCTTGTCTGTCGTTGGTTGTCTGTTAGGATGTTCATTTAACACCCTTCTCATCTTTAAATTGAAAGCTACTAATGCACTTTAATATGTAATACCCCCAAGGGTGAAATTAGTTCAGGGGCCAGGATAATGGCTAGAGTCAAAGAAATATGCGGCCTTCCTGGGTGACCTTGAAACATGGCTGAGTTAACCTCTTCCCTACCAGAATAAGTGGAATAACATAGATAAAAATTGTAAATGTAAACTTTTGTCAATATAAGTTTAACAAATCTTTTTACAATCTGGGATATTCTGATCCATATTACAGTTCTATATCCATATACTGAAATGTAAGGGTTTGTATCAGTCACCACTACAGTATCACTTAATGCACGTTATAGACTATTTGTTCAAATCTTTGGAATAACTGATTGTTTTATCTAATTGAAAGTCATACAAAAATTATCCATTTTGAAACTCTGGCACATTGTCCTGAAGGTCAGCAATAGTGATGGGTGTGATGTTTGAAATTTAACTGTCAGTTTACAGATACAAAGGGATAGCTGATCAAATACCAGATATTGCTTACATTGTATGTAATATTGTTTAAATAAATGTATGTATTGATACTATCTTGTAATTGATCTTCAGTTATAAGAAGCTCTTACTTGCTCAGGAAATTCTTCAGTGACAGATTTTGCACTCCATGATGTTGATGAAACATTGCATAAAGGAAAAGGATCCTGTCTAATCTGAGATAGAGTATTTAATACTTCTATGACAAAAGCCTGTTTGCATATGATATGTTTTAATACCACATTATATATTTTGAGAAAAGTTTTACAATTAGGTAAAGAAAAAATATGAGTTGGTTAAAAAGAAATGTGAGCAGGTCAAAAATGTACAATTATCAATATTTATGGCAAACACACACAATATGGAGTTTTAACTATTAAATGCATATAGATGCAAACTTTAGCACTGTTCAATATATTTGCTTTTCTTAAAATGAATGTGCAGATTAACGATTCTGTAAGTTGCACATTATTATTCAGGTAGAAAAAATATATCTGCCAGAAAAAATATGTTGTAAAATATTTTGAATTAAAGAACATTACCAACAAACAAACAAACCAAATCTTAACAAATTTGCCATATATTGTATTTTTTATAACATGAGTATTTAACTTTTTGACAAAATAGAAGTTGGGCACTGACAAACAAATTCATCACATGTACCAAACCATGCAGGTGTCAGATCTGTTGTATTTACAAGATGCACGTTAATCCCAGGAGAAAAAAATTTCCAGCTCTTGCCTTCTGCACAGTGCATGTGGTAAAACAATATTTAGAGCAATGACTCATAAAAAAGCCTGAAGATAATTATATTAGTTATATTTCTTTGGTAAATGTTCCATTCCTTCTGAACCTGATTAGGGTTCTCTTTTTCCTAGATACTAGTTAGACATTTAGTAGCAGCTAAAAAATAAAACAGATGAAATTATGGGACAATTTGCTTTTAGCTAACCAAACAACCTTTATGGACTGAATGATTTCTGTCATTTGTCAAACTACATGCAATATGTTCTACTTTACAGAACTTGTTCTGTGAATCCATAAATAAATTCTGTAGTGGTAACATTATTTTAAAAACTGTTTTTATTGTAAGTCTATAATTCTTGATTTTTTGATATTGAATGCTTTCTTAATTGTGCGAAGCTATCTGAAATAATTAAAAATACTGTACTTAGTTTCTTATATCTGACTCCAAAAATGTATCTCATTATGTGCCTTCAGATGTCCTCATCTATTATCTCACCATTCAGATACATTTATATAGGGTGAATTGATATTTTTTTGCTATTTTAAACACTTGACAGCCATTCGATGACCATTAATTCTTCATTTTTCTCCACTAGCTAGGATCACTTTTTGCTACTGAAAATCTGGTTCTGCCTTTGTGCCTTTCTTTCATTTAGACAGCATGGGCCAACTGCAGTGCCCACATGTGTACTGCCTTGAAGGCACACAACAAAGCTCATTTGGAATAATATGTGGCTGTGCATAATCCACTTACTCTTAGCTTCTTGGAACACTGTTTTAATTAAAGTGCCTGTGAAGTTCCTTTTGTAAACATATCAATGACAAAGGGCACTCCCACAGGTTGCTCCCTATGTTTCTAGCCTCAGACATTTGCATTGTTTTGTCCTTTAATTGGCCAAAGTTAGGAAATCACACTTTAGACTCTGCATCTTAACCAACGCAACTGAATTCATTACAGATGAGGAAATGTATTGTATGTGCACCTGCCTAGCAGTTAATATCCACCAACGGTCAAATCTGTATTAAGCAGTCAGCGTCCACTGATGTCAGATCTGAAATACAGTGATCTGTTCCCCTCCCATTATCTCTGTATCTTTTTACAGGGATGATTTTACTTTTCTCACACTCATCAGCTGCATGTGGGTTTTTTAAATATACAGTGTACCAGGTGATCAGCAGGCTTGCCATTAGAAAGTGGCTTATGCTCCATAAGTGATATTTTAAAAACCTTAAGATTTAATATAAGACAATAAATTGTGGTGGTGCTAAACATTTGTAAAGATTCAGTAAGTCTCAAAAATTTATTTTTGGCATGCAAAACCAAAAGATTCACAGCTTTTGCAGGGATTAAAAGCACAGTGTATGACATTTGTAAAATGGCATGTCTCTTGGGATCTGTCATCATGTCGTATTGTCCTGAATGACCATAGTGAGTTAATTATCCACACTTTATCCACACAATTCTTGTTGCAGTTTGTGTTATTTTAAGAAGTTGAACACTGGAAGATGAGATGATATTGAAGAAGTTACTAAATTTTGTGTCCTAAAATTACAATATTTGCATGTGATAAATTACACATATATTCTGTCTGATCTTCTTGGTCTATCAATTCTTCAACTGTCTGCATTTCTACATTTGAGAAAGTGTTTATAAAAAAAAGCATACAACAGAGGTTTCTTTGACTTGTTCGTATTCTTCACTTTTCACTAAATTTTATGAATTTATTTGAAATTTTCATTAATTTAACTGTACTTGTACCTCCGAAGCCTCACAAATTCTATTTTCTTTAATTCTGCACTTTGATAAATGGTGTTGTCTTAACAATAATTCAAGATAGATTAGTGAAGAAGCTGCAGGGGATGAATTCCTAAAGACTAAAGTATTTTTCACTGTCAGCTAGCATACACTCAAAAATATAAGCATTTAAAATGGTGTTAAAAAAATCTATTTTTTAGTGTCTTTTCTGAATTTGTACACCCATCTAATAACTGCTTGGTGTTGCAATTATTGCATACAGTGATTAAAAATTTAAACTCCTTTTGATGTTTCCATCTCTGCTTTGGAACGTAGTGTTTTGTAATTGCTCTATCAGCGCTACAGATTAATTACTGTAACAGCTGGCTAAAAATTGACAACATCAATAATAGATTACAGGCCCGTGGAATATAAGGGAAAGTTTTAAATAAATAACTGATTTACCCAAACAATATGCTTCACACAACCAGATTCTTTTCAGTCTGCAGTGGCTTTACATAAGAAACATAAAGCAGACTCTTACCTTGCAACTGTAGCATAACATTTATTGTCTGTGGTAGCAGTGCTACCATCATGCGCTGCTGAAGTTATATTCTTTTAGATGTGCAAAATACCTGGTGGACGGTGTGTCAATCAGTAGAATTAACTATAAGATGCACATTTAATAAAAAATGCAGGCAAAATGAAAATGTGAACCAGTAAAAAATCAATTGTTCAATATCTTATGTTCATTTAAATAAGTTTCTTTTATTTCAACATTAACAAATTTGGGGCATCAAGGTGCAATGATAAAAATATGTTAGTTTACATTTTAACCTCCTCATTGGCAAAAAGATGTAACAAATCAGTTAATCAGGGCAATAAACAGAATTCACTTGGGGTAAGAATGTCATTTATACATGCAAATTATTGAGTGAATGCTCATTTCTTTGACCCTGAATCAGATCTTGTTATTCTCCTATTAAACCTCATAAATAGGGCCACAATTAGATAAGTGGTTTCTGTCAGTGGTTTCTTTGATTGTACATGAAGGAATAATACATCCAGGGCTAAATAAATATCAGAGGCGAAACAGTAGTTGGTGCAATTGCCACACAGTTCCTGCATCTTTGGTTTGAAACCCATTTGCTGTCTAAGTCAATTTAATCATTTTATGCAGTTAAATATACTGTGTATGAAGACGCTGTAATCCAGAAAAAATTAAAAATATTAAAGTAATTAACACACTAAACACTCATACTTATACCTTACTACAAGCTCACATTTCCATCCAAATGCCTCTTCCTTTCTGAGAATTAAACTGAACAGCCAGTTTTCATAACACATGGACACTAAACATTAAAATGACTATTTCAGCATGTAGTATAATGTACAGTAATTGCATGCTGTGAACTAATTTGCTACAGAACCACCCTGCCACAAACCAGTGCTGCAGCTCTCATTTGTTAAGAGCATAGGAGGTAGAAAGAAGCCATTTTGAGTGTAAAGGAAGCTGAAATAAAAGGAGACAACCTACTGTAGCAATTACTTTTTTCTGAATTTATATCTGAGCATATTTTAGCTAGCACTTAGAGGAAGAACTGAAACACACAATGAATAATGGTTCATCCCCATAACCAATTTCCAGAACAATAGTAAACAGCAACACCATCATCTGACATTGATTTCTACACTCTCCCATTGTGAAGGTCATCAAAAATATCTCCAAAACAAGAAATACAAACTTGGATTAAGACTCAGCTTGCATCATACTGTTCTATTCCACTGCGCTGTCAGAATCATGGTTATGGCGATCACCAGCACACTCTTCAGCATTAGTTAGATCAGGGGAAGTGCTAACTCCTACATAGGTCTCCTGCTTATTATTATTATTTAATCCCAGTAATAGGCATTGACTAATTTATGACATACTGTATTTATAAAAATAAATTTTCAGAGAACCCCCTCCACACACACACACACACCTGAATTAAGATTTTAAACTTTCAGGGGTCTGTGTGATTAATAGGGGGTTCCATATCTTTTGTTACTACACTGCATTGATCCTTGATTTTCACTGTTTAAAATACTAGCAATGAATTATAAGTATAATTTTCGTACCTGGTAACAAATGTGTGCAAAACTCATATCTTAAAGATTTGCACTGTTAATGCTAAAGATTTTTGGATTCTAAGGACAAAAAATAGTGCATTGCTTGAAAAAATGATTGGTATCACAGTAAGTAGTTTCCAAGTGGATATTGTTATTTCACTGCTTACATGCAAAGCATCTGCAGTTTTCCTATGCCAAAGGATGCATCTCTTACATTTTCTGCCTGTTTGCAAAGCCGATCAAATCTGACAAATAATTGTTGAATTTCTAAGATGTGTATAAGCCTCCAGGATATTATATTTAGGAAACATTATCTACTAGTAAACACAAATGGCATTTGGTCAGTAGTTTTGTTTGCAGCTACTAGAGAGAAACACCTGCACAACAAAGTCCTTGTAATATGTTATTTAAAGTGACAGTGTCATATCAATGTGCCATATTTGTTTGATTTCTACACTATAGTGCATTGTAGAGATATTTTTGTGCTGTCCTTTTTACTTTTTTGATTCATATTTTGTATTTATTTATTTATTAAGCTAAACAGCCTTCATGGATAAATGCTTGTTGTGCAGTGCCTAATAGTTGAATTAATCAATCAGCATTTCTAATACTATCAGGGTAAAATCTATTATGTATGAATATTCTTGTGATGCAAATATTGCTTTTCACATTTATTTTAATTGTATCTGAATGCAATTCCACAAATAAAGGAACTTTTTAGAAAATAAAATTTTTAAAAGTATTTTTTTTTCTTTTAGAAAAAATAATGTGAAAATATTTACAAATTTGATTTTTCATCTAATAATCAGTAGGATTTTGTAGTTTATAGAAGAATTTTTAAATGCTGAAATATCACATTGAAATTGTTGACAGGTACATAACAGAAACCTGTTGTCCTTGGACTTTGACCGCATTACCAGAACAGAGAAGGTGTATGATGACCATCGCAAGTTCACACTCCGTATTCATTACGATCATGCTGGAAGGCCTACTCTGTGGTCCCCAAGCAGCAGACTGAACGGTGTCAATGTGACTTATTCCCCTGGGGGTTATATTGCCGGTATCCAGAGGGGCACCATGTCGGTTCGAATGGAATATGACCAGACTGGGAGAATCATATCTCAGATCTTTGCAGATGGAAAATCATGGAGCTACACCTACTTAGAAAAGGTATTCCTGATTGTTTTTTGGTGCTTTCTTTAATTGAATTTTAATCAAGAGGTTTTAATTTGGAGATTACAAGCCATAAAACACGTGGGTTCCTGTAATTTTTGATCTGCATTTTTTTGTAAATTTAGAAAGCATTACAGTGTACCATCTAATAATTTAGGTTTCAATCCAAAGGTTTATACATACAGATGAAACAAAAAATGTCAGTGGATCTTGAACGTGTCAAACAACCCCACTAATTATACATGCTGAATTCTGCTATAGTGGAACAGGGCTCAGCATGGACTATAATAATGTATTGTATACAAAGTACTGATTGAATGATTGTCACACAGTCCTTGACCATGAAAAGAAGTAATAGAAATGGTTGTGTAAGTGATTAATTTGTTATTATTTATGAAAGGGCCAAAAACATCCCATCATGAATAACATTTTACAAGGTAAATTTGAATATTACATAATTAACTGAGCATAGTCTAGTTTTCATTTTATATAAAATCAGAAAAGAGTGCCAATTTTAAACCTCACAGTATCTGAAGAAGGACATTTGGCAAGCTTAGTCTTGTAGCTTTATTAAAAAGTTATCTATGGGAGCCAGAAGAAACACAAGTCAATAACAAATAGCATGATAGTGCGTGTAGTTTTATGTGAAATTGTGTTCAGAATAAAAAAAGAAGATTTATCATCACTTGGAACTACAGTACTTTATTCAAATATTAACTATCAAAATTATGAATAGATTGATACATTCTTTTAATGCAATTTAATGTGACCGATGTTGAGTTCCCACATTAAGACAGATAGATAAAAAGTACTTGTCATTTACTATTAGTATTTTAGTATTGTCATGAATACAGAGTTCAAGCAACCTGCAGCAGTATTTCTTTACTTTGTTTCTAAATCATAAGCATAAAATTTTCTAATCACACATGTACATGTTGACTGTCTTTGTTGTGTATATATATACCTCTTATATTTGGTATTTTTCAATGCTATTGTGTTCATACATTTCTTATGAATGGTTTGAAATCACTTCAGCTTTTTTTTTGTCCCTGACTCACTGATACTTTGTTGTCTTAAGGTAATATTATTGTATTTTTTTAATAAACTTTATTTGAAAACAGGTGAAAATGTGATTGGCTAATGCTGTTGGATAAAATTATGTTTTACTGATATTACAGGGGACAAATGATTTCACATACAGGCAGTACTTTTAAATTAATGTTTCATTTTTAATGTAAAAAGCATTCCTGAACCGTTTTAACATTCATAGCATCAGATATTCCTGGCATTCTGTAAATTTCTTGTTAATTATGCTTTCATACAAATAAAACATTAAAAGTAATTAATAATAATACCCCAAAGGCATGCATGTTTGTTTAATTGCTGATTCCATAGTGATGCAGTACGACTTAGTGCATGTGTGTGGATTTGTGCCTAGTGACGGATAATTTTGTTTCAAGGAATTGGCCTGATTGCCCTTAAATAGGTACTGGGCTTCCGCGATGAGAGAATGAGTGAATGGTAATATGGTATATCTCATTAATCTAAACCCTGAGATAAACATCAAAACTATTACGGTTATCTATATTCTGCTGTGGGTATTTCTACGGTGGATTAACATAACAGGTTAAGAAAATGAATTTGTTAAAGCAGGATTATCAGAATTATGTGCAGACAATAATAAGTTGTCAGAGTGTAACCCACAAGAATGCCAGTTCATTCTCTACCACATGCTAACTGTACCCCTCTGAGTAATTTACTTAACCTGCAAGTGCTCCTATTACAGAAAAGTTTTAATAAAAATTGTATAGTGATGACTTATAAGTTATTTTGAATAAATGTTTCAACAACCTAAATGCATGTAATTGAAATTATATTAAACTAGTATATTTTTTGAAAATACCCTTTTTAAGCCTTTGATGATTCCCAGTTGAGGAAAGACATGGATGAGTTTCAAATGTCAAATTAAGTATTTTAAAAAATAACAATATAAAAGGTTTTTAACAAAGTTCTGTGCTGTTTTCAGATTTAATCGTGTTCATCTATAAAAATATTATGTTGTTAAGTTATTTTTAGAAATCTTTTTAAATTCTCTTTATCTTTTTCTTGCTTACAGTCAATGGTACTTCTTCTCTACAGCCAGAGACAGTATATTTTTGAATTTGACAAGAATGATCGATTATCTTCAGTGACAATGCCCAATGTGGCCAGGCAGACATTAGAAACGATACGCTCAATTGGTTATTACCGGAATATATACAGACCTCCAGAGGGCAATGCCTCATTTCTTCAGGATTTCAGTGAAGAGGGCCAGCTTTTACAAACTGCTTATCTAGGCACTGGCCGAAGAGTTATTTATAAATATGGAAAGCTTGCAAAACTATCAGAGATCCTTTATGACACCACAAAAATTGCCTTTAGTTATGATGAAGCGGCTGGAATGTTAAAGACAGTGAATCTACAGACTGAAGGATTCACCTGCACCATTAGGTACCGTCAGATTGGGCCACTTATTGACAGACAGATTTTCCGTTTTAGTGAGGAAGGCATGGTAAATGCACGCTTTGACTACAACTATGATAATAGTTTCAGAGTCACCAGCATGCAGGCAGTCATCAATGAAACGCCTTTGCCCATTGATTTATACCGGTATGATGATGTATCAGGAAAAACAGAACAGTTTGGGAAATTTGGTGTTATCTACTATGACATCAACCAAATTATCACTACTCCAGTTATGACCCACACCAAGCATTTTGATGCCTATGGACGAGTGAAAGAAGTTCAGTATGAGATTTTCAGATCCCTGATGTACTGGATGATGGTTCAGTATGATAACATGGGCAGAGTGGTCAGTAAAGAATTGAAAGTAGGACCCTATGCAAACACAACTCGATACTCCTATGAGTATGATGCAGATGGGCAGTTACAGACAGTCTCTATTAATGACAAACCACTCTGGCGCTATAGCTATGATTTAAATGGAAATCTACACTTGCTAAGCCCTGGCAATAGTGCTCGATTGACACCACTCCGCTATGATTCAAGGGACAGAATAACCCGACTTGGTGATGTACAGTACAGGACGGATGAGGATGGGTTTTTGAGACAAAGAGGAAATGACTTCTTTGACTACAACTCTGATGGTCTTTTGGTAAAAGCATACAACAAAGTTACAGGATGGAATATCAGGTATCGTTATGATGGCCTTGGAAGAAGAGTTTCCAGTAAATCCAGCTATGGTCACCACTTGCAGTTTTTTTATGCTGACCTGTCAAGCCCAATGCAAGTCACTCACATGTACAATCATTCCAGTTCAGAGATCACATCCCTTTACTATGACCTGCAAGGTCACCTGTTCGCCATGGAGCTGAGTAGTGGAGATGAATTCTATGTTGCTTGTGATAACATTGGAACACCACTGGCTGTTTTCAGTGGCACTGGCCTCATGATTAAACAGATTCTCCACACAGCCTATGGGGAAGTCTATATGGATACAAACCCCAACTTTCAGCTAATTATTGGTTATCAAGGAGGATTGTATGAACCACTAACCAAGCTTGTGCATATGGGTAGACGGGATTATGATGTTCTTGCAGGCCGATGGGCCACACCTGATCACAATATTTGGAAGCGCCTCAATAACAACAACATAATGCCCTTCAATCTGTACATGTTCAAAAACAACAATCCTGTCAGCAACGCACAAGAAATCAAATGCTACATGACAGGTAATTCAGTATTTATATTATTAATTATATCTGTTTTAGCTGAAAAAGTCTCTTTTTGTGTGTGTATGTTTCTGAAGAAATAACTAGTCAAAATAAGACATGAACATGTAAGAATATTTAGATTACACTAGGAATTTTAATTTTTCATGAAGGACAAAAGGCTTTTCATTATCTAGAGTGCTCATTATTGGGTAGTTTGCAAAGACCAAATGAGCATCTGTTTATAAAGTGTTTGTATTAAGGTCTGTTAAATAACTTGAAGAGCTTATCCTTTCTAACAATATTCTGGCTTTCCCAACTTAGAAGCCAGTTGGCATATTAATTAGCTGGCAGAGTTTTTGTGAGGACACTGTTTCGTTGACTGCTTATGGAAGTGTCGTATCTTTCCTGACTGAAAAAAGTCTGTTTTTGTTTCAGTCATTTATTTATTTCTATATATATTTGCCAAGCTTCACCTTCATCACTTTGCCACCAGACTTTAAGAGCACAAAGGTATGGGGGCTACAGATTTGACTGCATGATGCAGTAATTGCAATTTATATGCTTTTAGTGGTCTGCTGGGATTTATTAAGAAGTTTTGTAAAGAGAGCTGGCATCTTTTCTGCATGTGAAATTCCTCATGTTGTGCCTAATTGAGGAAGCCTGGAAGGCTGACTGTTAAAGGGTATTTTATGTTTTGTTTTCCGAAGGGTTTCACTGTGGTAGCTGCTCTACCGACTATGGCATTTCCACTTCATTTCATGGATTATGTACACAGTTGCTGTTTTCCTAAAAAAAGTGTTAATTGCTTTTCAGATCAGCAACTTATGTTTTTTTTCCAGAATAATGCTACCTTTTCTAATTTAGATTTCTTAAAAATCATTTGGCTAAAACTGTATACTGTCAGCTGTTAAATTTAACTCATTACTTAAACCCTGAACAATACATCTTTTTTATGTGCTAAAAATGTATGTCATGGTGCAGTGGGAATGCGCCTTTTGATGTTCAAAAAAGAAAATCAGTTTCCTTAAAGCAACATAATGAAACAAAGCATGGCCCAAGGAAATCATAAAAATGTATGATCTGTGAAAATCTCAATTCCAATTCCACAAATACAGATGGTGCAATTTAACATGACCTGCTTTACCAAGACATAGCTTTAATTTGCTCCATCCACCAGTGGAATGGCATGACTTAGCGGACTCGGAGAACTTGTTTTTAGGAAAATCTAGTTACCTGAAAGATTTATAATTACAGCCTGAGAACAAGCTCTTTCAATCTGTATGTTTAGATGATGTCATCTCTGCAAACTCATACCCACATGACTAACTTCCTGTACAAGCCATTGGCAGTAATTATGAGCATGTACTGTGTAACATACAGTATATCCATTAAAGATAAAAGCATTTTGGCAGAAAGGCCTGTGAGGTGTAGTTTGGCAAGAGAGCCTGGAATAAAAAGACATATATCACTGTCTGGCATGTGTAACACTCTGTATCATACCACATATTCTAGTCAATAATAAACTACATTAAGACCTGTTTTTTTTATCTGCAAGATACAGTATTTTAGATTTAAAGTATTTTAATAGAGTTTTGTTCTTAATGATTTAAGATGACATTTTTATTGTTCTGTGACACTACAAAATAGCCGTTAAATGGACTCTGTTTAAGAAACCTATGTGTTTTTTCAAGAGCATTTTTTGCAGATCTCATGGTGCATTCATTCAGATGCCCTGAGTAGTGTTTAATCCTCTCAGGGCATTTGCTTCTTATTTCAATAATAACTTTTCACAGAGGCATGCAACACTTGTCTAGATTTTTGATTTTGCCATTCACAGTACTCATCATGCTATGTTATATGCTATACATCATTTGAATTTTTTACTATTTTTACTTTATTATACAGTTTCATAGGTGCATCCACTTGCCTTTTAAACTACTTTTGCTAAATTGTGCAATTGAGAAAAGCAAAAATAGCATGTATACAGTGGCACTGTATTTAATTTCATATACAGTAATCCCTCCTCCATCGCGGGGGTTGCGTTCCAGAGCCACCCGCGAAATAAGAAAATCCGCGAAGTAGAAACCATATGTTTATATGGTTATTTTTATATTGTCATGCTTGGGTCACAGATTTGCGCAGAAACACAGGAGGTTGTAGAGAGACAGGAACGTTATTCAAACACTGCAAACAAACATTTGTCTCTTTTTCAAAAGTTTAAACTGTGCTCCATGACAAGACAGAGATCACAGTTGCGTCTCACAATTAAAAGAATGCAAACATATCTTCCTCTTCAAAGGAGTGCGTGTCAGGAGCAGATCATGTCACAGAGATAGAGAGAGACAAAAGCAAACAAATCAATAGGGCTGTTTGCCTTTTAAGTATGCGAAGCACCGGCACAAAGCTGTTGAAGGCGGCAGCTCACACCCCCTCCGTCAGGAGCAGACAAAGAGAGAGAGAGTTTGTTTTTCAAGCAAAAATCAATAAGTGCCCTTCGAGCTTTTAAGTATGCGAAGCACCGTGCAGCATGTCCATCAGGAAGCAGCTGCACACAGAAGGTAGCAACGTCCCTATCGTCTAGGTGTGCGAACAGCCCCCCTGCTCACACCCCCCTACATCAGCGCAAGAGAGAGAGAGAGAAAGTAAGTTGGGTAGCTTCTCAGCCATCTGCCAATAGCTTCCCTTGTATGAAATCAACTGGGCAAACCAACTGAGGAAGCATGTACCAGAAATTAAAAGACCCATTGTCCGCAGAAACCCGCGAAGCAGCGAAAAATCCGCGATATATATTTAAATATGCTTACATATAAAATCCGCGATGGAGTGAAGCCGCGAAAGGCGAAGCGCGATATAGCGAGGGATCACTGTAATATGTACTACACTATAATATCCAGTATAAACAACAATTTTATTTTTATATAACACTGTTCACATTATTTTATGGCTTAGGGCATTCATCAGACCAAGTTTCTAGATATTCCCATAAGATCTTCCATGCTTTGGTTTTCACTGTTAAACTGTTTTTTTAACTTTAGCTAAAAATCTTTGTAGTTTCCCTTCAGTTATTATACTGTACATATTATGTACATATATTTTCATAGGTTTTTCTTTCTTAAGTAAAAGAACATTGACTATACTTCTTATTTGTAAAATAAATAGCACTTAGGAGAACGTGGTGGTTTTCATTAAATTATTTTGATTGACCACTTAATTTGTGTTATGCTGCAAGAGTGACAGTAAATTGTTTAAAAGTTTTTAAAGAAATCCATTCAATCTATTACTAAAAGAGAAAGAAGGTGAACACACTCTTAAAAAGATCATGAAGAAAAGAAAAAGTTTTCATAGAAGAGTTATCTTTGCTCAATGTGTGTCTGTATAGAGTATTTGTGTGTGTGCGTGCATGCGTGTGTGTGTGTGTGTTTATTGTCAGAGGAGGACAGATGTCCTGGCTGGGACGGAAAATGGTTCATTACCCGGAGGGTAGGCCAGTACAATGACATGCTGGCGGGACATCGAAATGAATTTGTATCCGGCCGGAATGTCTTAAGAAACAAACTGGGGAGAATCAATGATTAGGATTGGTTTCATCCCCCCATACACTGGGTGGCAGTAGTTCTCATATGGTAACCCAATCGGCAATCCTTTCGGGGTCCCAGGGTGCCAATAGAAGGTGCTGTTGGAGGGAGGACCTTCTCACATTCTGTATGGCCCGGAAGTGCTTCCAGGAAACATGGTGTGACACCGGAAGCATTCCTGGGTGCCTCTTAAAGGAAGCCACTGCCTCATATCATTGAGTCAGATTCGGGAGGCAGCAGGCAACACTCAGCGGGAGGTAGTTAGGAGGAAGAACTGTTAGTTTGTTGTTTTGAGTTCTGTATAATTGTGGCTTATATTTGAAGAGCTGATTGTCTAAAGTGTTTTGGAGGAATAAATACCTTTTATTTATTCAAAAAAAGTCTTCTATTTTACTATATATATTGTAACAAAGGTGCTATATAGGTGCCTGACCCGACACAGATAGACACAGAGGCACGTATGAAACAACAAAAGACTTTATTTTTTCTTCACCCGTTGGCACACGTCTTCCCCGTGACCCACTGGCAATACACAGCCCCAAAGCACAACAAGAACCACAACACAACTTTTTCTCCTTTATCACCACTCCTCCTCAAGCTTAGTCCTCCTCCTCCTGACTCTGGCTCTCGAGTGTTGGTGGCTGGCCCATTTTATATCCCACCCAGAAGTGTTCCAGGTATTTGACCACCTGGTCCCAATTGCACTTCCGGGTGGGGCTGAAGACTCATCCAGCCCGGCTGTTGAATCCAGACAGCACCCCCTAGCGGCCACCCCGGGTCCCAACCAGGCTGTGGAGGACTCCATCTCCCTTGGAGCCCGGCAGTAGGTTGAGGAATCACAGACCGCCAGGGAGGCTGCCACCAAGTGTCCCGGGGAAGGTATTGAGCTGCCCATGGTTGCTCCCCCAGAACATAAGCAGCAGGGGCGTCCCAGCCGCTCGTCACAATATATATATATTGTCACAAAGATGAGACATACTCAAATAAAGGTTTGGGGCAGCCACCCGTATAATCTGGAAGCCTGGCTACAAAAGTCATTTTATGAGAAAAACAGCACTGGTGTGCATACAACTGAGTCCAAAACAAGACTGAGGAATTAGGACAAAGGGCAGGGTTTTAAAGGGGGAGACAGGAAGTGAGGTCATAAGAATCAGGGACGTGTTTGTTCTCCATTGGTTCAGGCCCGGACGTGACGTCAGATGGGCCGGAGCCAGTAAGGACTCCTTCCATTGGCTCGGTCCCGGAAATGATGTCACGAGAGCCAGGTGGAATCTCCCGGGAATGGTCTGCAGGTAAGAAAGAAAAAGAGTCAGTGCACTCTGCCACCTCCAGGCATATCTCAGAACTGCCGTCACTCAAGCCCTTTAGCTGCCTCCCATGCGCACGTGTGTGTGTGTGTATATATATATATATATATATATATATATATATATATATATACACACACACACACACGCTGTGACACCAGAACTACAGTGTGAAGAGTTCTGTTTTACTGTTCACAGTAAACCATGGCTCCAGCATAACAAGTACAGTATATAATAATAATAATAATTCTTTGCATTTATATAGCGCTCACTAGTTAAAGAAAACAGGTTGATGCAGAAGTTTGGGACAATTAAATTTAAACTCTATCACAATAAGTCAGAGCTAATATGTTAAACAAGAAAATGTTTTGATGAAAATCAGACTAATGACATTCCTTTTAGTGTTATTTCATTTGACTATTATTAATAGCGTTTCTCAATTATGTACTCCTTGGTTTCTTTAAGGTAACGGCCTCTCAGAACTCCTCTCAGTTTTATAGATTCTTTGAGGGTGGTATCAGAACACTTAACATGCTGCACAGAATCTGCAGTTATGCTTTTTATTGTCACTTAAATTGTTCTGACCTTTTGGAGGAATTTCACAGTCTTATGCAAAGCATGCTTAGCTTGAAAATTTACTTAGCTTTTGCTATAAATGCACTGGGGTGTTAAAATTGCCATTACGTTATTTAGTATGATTACTCTTTAAAACAAAATTCACTTTGCAGAACAAAACAGTTAGTTAAATTGGATGTAAAATCAAAACAACTTTTTATATTCATTTGTTCATTTAATGAATTAATTTCTTCTGTATTCCCTCTGATGAGAGTCACAGTGTTACAAGCTAATCAGAGCAAACCAACAACTTCTTTCCAGGTTCAATTTAGGGATTTCCAGGTGTGGCCAAGTCAGTTAACAGATATAATTCATATAGTGTGTCATGAGTCTGCACTTTTCGACCAGTAGCCATGTGAAGATTAATTTTCACTAGTTACTCCCTCAACAAAGTTTCATAACCAAGAGTATAATGAGGAGTTAAAATAAGTGGTAAAAAAGAGGTTAATTTAGTGGACTTAATCATTACCTCATATTTTAGATGTAGTGTCTCACTGCAGACCACACTAGTTCATTCCTGTCTTCAGAAACTGATGTCACCAAGAGGATAAAATAATCCACAAATAATTCAAATGTGGCTCTCGAGTTTCCAGACTGGACAATCTTCAATCCTTATGTGCATCGGATGTCTTACTCATGAAAGTCATGAAATGGAAGGGAGATAAACACACTGTTAGTAAAATTCTAAATCCTTTATGAATGTTAGAATACATTTTAAATGAAGAATACAAACTTTTAGTCTGCATATACATGGACAAAATGCTTTGGCCACATGTATCACAAGAAAAACTGGTGTGCATAGTTGTCTACCCAAAGTGCATTTAGCAACTGATTTTTTTTTTTCCGCCATAGCAAGTGTAGACAAGATTGGCAAAATGCCAAAACCACCTGAGTAACTATACATAGGCAGAGGGTTCATTAATTTTTGTGCCCAGGAATAAAAATACACATTTTGGCTACAGCCCATGTCCCAAAACTGCAAGACAGGCTTTCATAGGGAGTCTGTGGCCTAAGATATCTTGGCAACTGGAGCATTCTGTCTTGTTTCCCTTTATGACCAACTCTGACTTACTTTCTTTTCCTTCAATATGGCTTATGGCATTTTAAGTGTGTTATGATTAGTAGTATTCATTCTCTTCTTTTCTGAAACTCAGAGATTCTGATTTTGAAGTCAGATTTCAGGATTACAATTAGTAATTTGCCTTTACACCATTTGACATTGCCATTTTGTTGATTCCACCATCTTCGTAGTTCATTCTGGTTGCTACGGATTTAATCACTAGAGCCGTAATTTCAAGGGGTCAGTTAGTGAGAGGTTAAAAGGTCATCTCCTCAGCCATTTTGTATCCAAATTTGCGGATAACAAATTATTGCGACTTTCAAGACCTTTATTTTTAACTTCCTGGTTCTTGTTTCGTTGCTGTTGTCCCTGACCAATGATTTTTGTTCCCATTTTGGCTTTGTGGATAAATCTGGTAACTCTCTGTTTTAACCTCAGCTTTTATTTTACTTTCCATATCTTTGAGTCAGTACACTGTCATCCTCTCTCTCCACAGCCTTGCAGTTGAATATTTTTTTCTCATCGACCTCGGCCCCAAAAACTGATTTAGCCTGGTTAGATGCTTTCAATACTGTCTGTTTGCCTTCACCAAAGAGAGCTTGACTTCTGTGCTGAAAAGTATTTACTCGACTTCCTTCTAATATTATGAATAGTAAATTCCACCATTACCACATTGGCCACTCCATACCTCAGCTGATCCTCCTGATTTTGTATGGAAACCCTCTTTCCTTAACTTGAAGCCTTCTCTCTCTTTTTATTTTTGTCCACCATCTGGTCCTAGGTTTGTCCTTATGAATGGCACCGTGACTTTTCCACCTTCACTGATGAAGGCTTGACCAGAACCCACTGAGGCAACATTTCTTCTATCTCTATATCAGAAGTATTCACTGATTTCTGCCAGGATACACTTATTAAATATTTGGGTCTTCTAGATCTGACAGGGTGGCACAGTAGCGCAGTGGGTGGCACTGCTGCCTCGCAGTTAGGACACCCGGGTTCACTTCCCAGGTCCTCCCTGCGTGGAGTTTGCATGTTCTCCCCGTGTCTGTGTAGGTTTCCTCCGGGTACACCGGTTTCCTCCCACAGTCCAAAGACATGCAGGTTAGGTATATTGGTGATTCTAAATTGTCCTTAGTGTGTGCTTGGTGTGTGGGTGTGTGTGTGTGTTGCCCTGTGGTGGGCTGGCACCCTACCCAGTGTTTGTTTCCTGCCTTGCACCCTGTGTTGGATGGGATTGGCTCCAGCAGACCCCCTTGACCCTGTAGTTAGGATATAGCAGGTTGGATAATGGATGGATGAATAGATCTGACACCCAGCCCATACCACTTTAATAACTAAACAATGATTATGTGACAGGTCATCATCTTCCTTTACTAAAGCCTTAGAATACTGTATGTAAGAAATCTACAAAGTTGATCATTGACCTTTGAGCCAAGGAGCTCTACACCCAAGTACATTTACAAGGAACCTTATATTTAAACATGAAGGTTGCTATGGATAATTCATGCCTAGATCAGAAATACATTGAGAATTCATAGCGTTGATTCAGATTAGATAGTTTTTTCCTCTCCATTCCTCTGATAAATGTTGAAGTTTTCCTGGAGTAGTAGAGAGTAAAGGAATGGATTAAACAGTATAATGAAAAAAAAATGAATAATGCTTTCCTGTTGCACAGTCCCAGAGGAGTGAGAGCATAATTTATAATATTAGGTACCTAGTTATACATTATACAGATATAACTAAACTTGCTAAATGCACTTTAAGAGTACAGCACTATATTGCACTTGTTTGGATATACTTGCCTTCATTTGAGTACAAGCAGGTTAAGTGACTTGTTCAAGGTTATAAATCAAATCCAGTGCCGTAACCACATAATCTAACTACTTTCAAACCACTACCAAACAAATAAATCTGAATGGGTATACATCTTAAATGTAATCACTTCAGCATCCATCCATCCATCCATTATCCAACCCGCTATATCCTAACGACAGGGTCACGGGGGTCTACTGGAGCCAATCCCAGCCAACACAGGGCTAAGGCAGGAAACAAGCCCTGGGCAGGGTGCCAGCCCACCGCAGGGCACACACACTCACCCAGCACAGACTAGGGACAATTTAGAATCTCCAATGCACCTAACCTGCATGTCTTTGGACTGTGGGAGGAAACCCACATAGACATGGGGAGAACATGCAAACTCCACACAGGGAGGACCTGAGAAGAGAACCTGGGTCTCCTGACTGCGAGGCAGCAGCGCTACCCACTGCGCCACCGTGTCGCCCTCACTTCAGCATGTTATTTTAAAATTTATTTTGTAAAATAATGTGTGTACTGTGGTGACATATAACATTTGGTTTATTAAGACCGTGAACGTCATTCTCATGTTTATATTCACTGTTTCATCTTTAACTCTTTTAGGGCTAATTTTTTTTTGTTTCTTTTCTCCCAGGGCTGAATATTTTTCCAAAAACTAACTTTTTTTAAAAAAAAAAACACAAAGCAATTGAAATCAACAAAAAATATTTACTTTTGACAAATGTTACTGTCTTGCATGTTGTATGAGCCTGCATACTCTATGATTTCACATACATATCACATACATTTTACACAGCAAAGTCCTGCAAAGCCTGATCTCGCTCAAAGCAGCCAATTTCAGTCATTGCCACATTGCACTGCTTACAATATGTGTTGCTTTGGTGCCTACTTTTCAATTGTCTGTTGCTGTACTTTCTCACATATATTGTTAGTGTGTACTGTAGAGAGACAAGTCACCCGTTTGCCATCGTGCCATGCCACTGCCACCAAGTTTTCTGAATAAAACTTTGCAGCAGCATGTACCTATCATCACGCGGCATAACCTGTCCAAAGCCACCAGGGGACAAAGCACGTTTGGACCAATGCTCTCTGAAGTTATATCACCAGTTCTGTCCCATCTCTATTTGTAATGCCACAGCGCGCTTCATCTCGTCTTTTGTTGTGGGTTTCCACTTTGAAAAATGAGAATGCGTTGCAAGCGCAGCCCGCGATTCAAAAAATTTCTCTGCCTACCTGTTTGTCTCATCTGACAGTAGCTGAAAAGCAGCATCAGGAGAGAGCAGCCTGAAGTAGTTCAGCAGCTGGTGATCTGTCGTGTCCAACAGCAAGCCATGCCGTCTTGTGAAGTCCGGTAGCCCACGGATCAATGTCTCTGTATTCCTCCCACGCGAACTTTGCCGTAGATGCATCGGCTGCACGAATTGTTCAGCTGGCAGCGGATCAGCTGGTGTGGCATCGGCTGGTGTCCGATCAGCTGATGCCGGCTTCTCACTCTCTTGTTCGATCTCCTGATCGCTGTCAATAAAATCCAATTCTGAAAAATCAGAGTCCGACTCCGCGATAATGCGCAAAACATGGTCTGCCGAGTGTTTTCTTTTCTGCACTCGCTTCGCTCCCTTGTGACATGTCGATGCCATCTTGCCTTTGTTTACATTTCGCAACTCACGCACACGCAAGGATTAGTTGCCGAGTCAACGAGTCTAGCATTCCTCCAAGCACAGAGGGAATGCCTGCGACGTGACAGTGAGTTTTGTCGCCATTAACAGCTGATTGTCGCCCTCTATCCCTCTATGTCGACTTTTGTCGACATTCGCCCTCAACCCCTCCTGTCGACAAAAGTCGACATCCGCCCTAAAAGAGCTACTTTGATGCTGCTCAGGTTCTCTGTCTTGTTAGTTGAATCTCTTTTTCAAAGTCAGTAACACCTGACTTCATGTTGATGACAACAGCCTGTCACTGCACCAATGCAGAATATAGGTTTTGCTATTATGAATGTTATAATGAGTCCTGGAAAAGATAACATAGTCAACAGTGATTGCTTTCATCTAACTAAGTCCCCATTTATTTTTATTGACCCTTTACTTGTAAAATTTTGTTTGTCAGTCCTATTTTTAAAACAGCATTTAGTTATTATCCTTTCTCAAACACAAAGACAACAAAAATAAATCTAACTTGATTTACATTTACTGTAGTTTGAAGCAAAATTGACTTGCCAGGACAGCATTGACAACACTGTTTATTGAATGGCATTATTTTGATGGTTATTGTGTTAATTCCAGTAGTTTTCTCCCTTTATTTACTTCCTTTTTGTCATATAGTGAACAATGCCATCAATATAAGCAGGGAAATAGTTTTGTTTTTAATATAAACAGATTGTTATTTCTCTTATCATTTTATAGATGTAAACAGCTGGCTTCTTACGTTTGGATTCCAGCTGTACAATGTCATTCCTGGATATCCTAAACCAGATACTGATGCCATGGAACCATCGTATGAGCTCATCAGCACTCAAATGAAGACCCAGGAGTGGGACAGCAGCAAGGTAATCAATATGTCTGCCTGCACTCGTCCATCTTTATTAGTGGAAATTAAAACCTTGACTGGCTAAACCCTCTTGGGAGGAATGAGAAATGGCTGCTATTGACAGAAGCTAACCTGTAAATAGGTTTTATTCTTGGAGAGGTAACAGGGTCAAACCAAAGGGCTGCCATTACTTTCCCTTATTGAAATTTCAAAACCACTTCCTCTCTTTATAATGGAAAAGTTTTGGGTCAGTGTTGTGCAGCCCTATGACTGCTGCTAAATACTGAGGTTAGTTTTCAGACATTCTTCTTGTCTTTCTAAGTGCTGCTTTTCATTAATATTTACTGCTGAAAACACCTTTTGCTACACCTCAGGTGCTCAAATATCATTACATTACTTATTTGGAGAGGTCAGGAGGTAACAACTGGATTTTGGCCTTCATCGTAACAATCAGCATCTCACAGGTTTTGAGAGAGACAGAACATTGGCTTTATTCTTCTATGAGACACAGTTTACTCCTAAAGTGTTAAAATAAGCTAAGCTCTTATTTTTATATCTAATTATGTATGAGAAGAAGGGATCTATTTATCAATCTATTAATTTCCTGAATCCAAATCATGATCATGGAGATTTGATGCCTAGCTTAGCAGCACTAAACACCAATCCTGGACAGAGTGCCAGTCAGTAAGAGAGCGTGCACACACACACACCATATCTCACGTAAATTTCACAGACACAAAGGCCACATAGTCAAATTAAAAATAATAAATGTCATTTGTTCTATTCATGTATGTTCAAAATACTCGAGTGGAATCCAATAATGAATAATGTGGACCTGTATATAAGCCTCAAGGTAAAGAAAACGGTTAAAAGAAAACTTTACCAAGTGAGCAGAATGTCAGAACCCAAGTATTTGAAAGAGTGGACAATTCCATGATGTATAGTTTTTATTGGCTTCAGGTTTTCTTTCCTTCAATTATATTTTTTTTGCTGAGTTCCCAATGAATGCAATAAGAGGTTTGCCAAAGTCATTTGTTGTAATCTTAAAGCTGAGACTCTCATCTGAAAATTGCAGTCAGGTAATATTCTTCTCCTTTGCGACAGTTCAGTGATGTATGTGTTCCTTAGTTTTGGAAAGTCTTCTTTTAGATAATCTTTAGTGAAACAAAATATTTTTATACTATTGTTTCCTGACCATAACAGTTTCAGTCACCTTTAACAATAAATCTTTGGTCAATATAGTACTTGAAACACCACAGCAATTGTGATTTATTAGTCCAGTGTGCTCATTTTGGTCTAATTCATCCATGAATTTTCTACTTTGTTCAATCCAGTACATAGTTGTGGAGGCCTGGACCATATCCTAGCAACACTGGATGCAAGGCAGCAGCTAATCCTGGACTGTGTGGTAGTGTAATGTAGGACACATTCAGACTTTGACACTTTTAAGTAGCCAGTTAACCTAGCACAGCTATAAACAAGTTTCTTAGGAGTGTGAGAAGAAAACCAAAGTGCCCAGAAGTAAAATACAGAGACAATGAGAGAATATGCAAAATCCACACAGAGACTGCACTAGGATTTAAACTTGGGGCTTTAAAGACATGAAGGGGTACACCATTTTGTTATAATTCAGTTCACCAAAAATGTACTGTAAATACAGGGAACAGTAGGGCTTAACATGTTTTACATTCAAGCTACTGTTGTTATTATAAGGTTCTGTTTCTTTAACTTGCAATATTCAACTCTGAATTAAAACACGGAAGTAAAAAAAAAAGGTTTTTTGCCTGTTGATTGCATTATTTTGAAGAATATCCTTTGGGAGACGTCTTATCAGAACTCACCGAGGACTTCACCACTCTACAAAGAGCCTTTGTTGCTCTGCAGGGAGCTTCCGCACTTATTCTGCACAGCATCTTCCAAGTGCACACAAAAGGCATATACAGATTGCATTGAAACATTTTTCTGGTATATCCAATTTAAATTCTGGATATTTTTTAATACAAAAAGAAGAAGGGAAATGTATATTCCATAAAAAGAAAGAAATATTACTTCTTTATCCAGGTGTTTGAATTTTATTAAAATCCCCCGAGTGATCTTTCAGCATTAAACTGGCCTGCAGCATTTTTCAGAACAAAGCTGTTAATAACTCAGATCTAAAGCATTGCTGCTTCCCCCACCCACTGCAGTGTAAGCTTCCTTGTTGTTAAAACGCAAGGTATTTAATTGCATTCCAATTCATTGATATTTGGTAATGCAATTTTGAGCCCACTTGTGTACTTTTAACTTGATGTTTTGTCAAATGAGCATATTTCTGCCCTCCTCTCTTGGCACTACTAATGACATTTAAAATCCAATACTCGTCACGCAAGCAATTTTCTTACCAGTGAAAAAACCCAGCGGTGGATTGTTTGTTTGACAGGATCTTAGTTATTGGACAGTATACTGTCTCTGGCCTTTGGAATATTAAAGGGCTTAAAGAACAAACAGAATATCGGATGATATGCTTTATTTTCTAGTAGTTTCAGTGAACCAGGGTGCAGTTTGAAAGAAAATAAGCTTTAAAGCCTCTGAGGTTTGGAAGAAAATAATGAAGTAAGTTGCAGAATTTAGATGTTTTGTCTTTTAGGCATCTTTTTTTTGTGAGGCTTCAGTAACTTAAAATTGTTAAAGTTGAGGAGCTCTACTCCCATTAGGTTTTGCTTACAATTATTTATTACATATCTGCTCCATCTATAAACTTTATTAAGTTTAATATGTAAAGCACAATGCAATGTAATAAAAGATATGGAGTGTCACTTAAAAGTGTACAATTTACAAACGGTATGCCATTTCATTGGGTTTTACTTAGGTCACGAGAAGTGACAGACTACAAATAAAAGTTTTCTTTCCTTTTACTGAGTTAAGGCATTAACTGGCTTTTAGTGGATAAGGTACTATATACCATTATTTGTCACTGTAGCCACTTTTTCAGTAACTAACCATGTATTTCCCACCCCGATAACCACAGTGGAAATGTTCAAGAGAAACTTACTACAGTATTACTGTGTAGGTAGTGGAGGGCTCCTGTTTCACTGTATGCACGTTTATGAGTGCAGTGCACTATAGTGAATCCAGCATCCTGAGTTTGTATTCCTCAACCAGTCGTTGTCCATGTGGTGTGTTTGCATGTTCTGCCCTTGTCTGCATAGGTTTTTCCTGTAGGTACTCCAGTCTTCATCTCATATGCCCAAAGATGTGGGTGTTTAGCTTAATTGGTAACTCTAAATTGGACCTGTGTGAATGCAAATATGGGTGCGGACATGAGAGTGCTCTGCAATGGACTGGTGCCATGCCCAGGACTGTTTCCTGCCTTTCTAACACTTTAGGATGTGTCCCTATGTGAACCTAAATCTATTTGAGCTGGTTTGTGAATGCAAGAAAAAAAGTGTACAAAATCATCTTGATGATGTATGGAGTCAGTATGTGTAGACAGCCTTTTTCCTTTTTAGGGTAAGTGCTGACCCAAAAACATTTTTGTCAATTTTGATTAAAAACAGAACAGGACCAATATCTATCACAGGGCACACTGAGCTAAATTAATTGTTACTTTGACAAATTAGGGCTACTCTTAAATGTATTTAAATGTATTTTTTAATGTGAGCTGAAACTACAGTTTCCTGAAAAAAACATGTAAACTGATATAACCACATGTAGTTTACTTCCCACAAATAGGTTTTGAGGGCTGTATACAATAATACACATAATAGCAGATATAGAAGACAAAATACCACTCAGTGAAATGCAAGTGTCACATTCTTAAAATATACTAGTCTTCCATTCACACTTCTAAACCTGCTTATTCTAATGTAGGGGTGTGGAGCGGAAGATCCTAGTTCAACATCATCAAGGAAAGGTAAGATCCAGTCATGAATAGGATGTCGGGCTATGACAAGCTACATTTACACACAAGCACATCTGATGCACGCCAGGTTAATTGAGATTCTCTAGTCATCACACACACATTTTTTGAAGTCTGTGAAAACCAGCGTGCCCAAACAAAACCTCCACAGACCAGGTCAGTGTCTCCTGGAGTTGTGAGGCAGTAGTAGTAAGTATTGCATCACTGAATCATCTCAGATATAAAAATAAAACATGTTAACTGTATTATTATACTGTTAAGATCATAATGCACAGACTGCCTCTGATCTGTGATCTGTAAACATGTCATGATATATATAGGTTACTTTCATCTTCATTGCGAGAAATGTATAACAATTATATGCAAACAAAATACATCTGTCTTTACAACAGAGCATGTAAATAGACAGTAATAGGCTTTCTGTCTAGATAGATAGATAGATAGATAGATAGATAGATAGATAGATAGATAGATAGATAGATAGATAGATAGATAGATAGATAGATAGATAGATAGATAGATAGATAGATAGATAGATAGATAGATAGATAGATAGATAGATAGATAGATACTTTATTAATCCCAAGGGGAAATTCACAATAAGAGAGAACCCTGAGCTCTTATCACACAGGGCCTCAAAATGTTTCAAAGCATTTTATTCGGCTCCTGGCAGATTTCATTAGGTGTTCAACTTCTGATTGTTTTCTAGCAGATTTATCTGTACTTGCAAAGTTGTTTCTAGTTTAATGACATTATATATTCTTACTTTCAATCTACCCCCAAAGTGATTTTACTTTAGCAGAACACCAATTTAACATTGCCATATTTAACATTTTTCCACATTTGACTAATTATGGTTTTGTTAAGAACAGGCACAAGTCTTTCAAGGCATTATTCACACTGCAGCTAAAAGTAGCTATGTTCTGATTTTTGTCTAATACTGTATCAGATTTTTTATGTTATGACTGTTCGAGTAAATTTCACGAGTGATTCAAATCCAGCTTGTACTTACAGTATATTTATGTATCTATCCTGAATGTGCCCCACTTATGCAAAATAAATCAATAAAAAATGTGAATTGGGCAGCATGAACATAGCCATATTTTGCTTTAAAAAATCAGTGCAAGGTTGTATGTGCTGCTGGGTTATCAGGAATCAGACTCTTGTTCTGTAACTATAGCTCTGTTTCTGTTAACAACACTGCATGTTATTGAAAACAGTAATTTCATAAGTTAAGTAGAACAAATCAGGACACATTCTAACTTGATAATAAATAGTAATCACAGAAATATACACTATACAGAAAATGTAAACAAAGCAAACCCAGTACTTTATTGGATTATATATCTTTGTTCGGAATAACCAGTAGATGCTAAAGGTTTGCTTTGAGGATAAGCCAATAATTTTGCTTGATCTTGAAAAAAGTGACTATTAGAAAACTACTACAAGCAGATCTGCAAAGCTGTCGTGGCATTGATATCTACAAGTAGGGCCAATAATGGCTAAGGTGTCTATAGATTGTATTTATCTGAAAACCGCATAATGATGTACTTTTTAAAACACAATATTGCAATGGTATTTTTACTGTAGTTCCCTACACTTCCTCTTACAGCTAGAAGCTTAGCGTCCAAACCAGTGGGACATTACGGCAGGCCCTCACACAATGTGCAGTGAGCCACTCTTGATGCCCTACCATGCTTTAATAAAAACTGATTAGATGAGAATACTGAATCAGTTACATTATCTGCTAAGTAATGAATCACACTGGATTGACTAATGATCTCTCTTCTTTTATAAAATGCTATATTTTCTTATATTTCTAGAATACATTCTTCTGATTTTTCTGCACTTCATTGCATTTCAAATTATTTAAAATGTTTGATTTTTTGTTTGAGAGATGTGTCTTAAAATCTCCAGGTTCATTTTATATACTTTTTGTAATGCCTACTACTTGTCACTAGATTTCAAAGCATTCACTTACTCCCTTCTTTTGAAAAGACAGCAATTTTATAGTAAGTCACTTAGCATGAAACAATAAAATAAGCATAAAATTATTTTAGTATTTCAGCTAAATAGCAGATATTTTAATTTAGTCTAGTAAAAATGGTGGTTATATCTAAAAGAGGCCAATTATGCTGTATTTCTCTTTTTAGTCTATTTTAGGTGTACAATGTGAAGTACAAAAACAGCTGAAGGCATTTGTAAAGTTAGAACTCTTTGGACAGATCTATGGAGCAAGTAGTGCTGGTTGCCTCCAAAACGAGAAGAAGAACCGATTTGCTTCAGGGGGCTCAATCTTTGGCAAAGGTGTCAAATTTGCTCTCAAAGATGGCCGCGTCACGACGGACATCATCAGCCTTGCCAACGAGGATGGCCGAAGGACAGCAGCCATCCTTAATGGTGCCTACTACCTACAAGATCTTCATTTTACTATCAGCGGTGTTGACACCCATTACTTCATAAAGCTCGGGCCCCCTGAGAGTGACTTGTCTCTGATTGGCATGACAGGGGGTAGGAGAACTCTTGAAAATGGTGTCAATGTGACTGTGTCTCAGGTAAATACAGTTCTGAATGGCAGGACTAGACGATACACAGACATTCAGCTCCAGTATGGGGCTTTGTGCCTGAACACTCGTTATGGGACCACCATGGACGAGGAGAAGGTGCGTGTGCTAGAGCTGGCTAGACAGCGAGCAGTAGCCCATGCCTGGGCCACTGAACAGCAGAGACTGCGAGATGGCGAGGAAGGAACAAGGGCATGGACAGAAGGTGAGAAACAGCAGTTGCTAAGCACAGGGAGGGTACTGGGGTATGATGGTTACTTTGTGATCTCAGTTGACCAGTACCCGGAGCTGTCAGACAGCGTGAATAATATTCATTTCATGAGACAGAGCGAAATGGGCAAAAGGTGACATAAAACAGAAAAATGAAGGAAAAATCACAAAAAAATGGACAGCATTGAGGACTACTTGCCAAAGACAGCTGCTTATGTGGCCACTTTTTGACTCTGTTGTACTTATTTTTTATAAAAAAAAAATATATATATATATATAAATATATATATACAGTTGCACTGTACTTCTAAAAAGAGTGCCCAATGTTAATATCGTTTTTACTTTTTTGTTCCTTATGTTCACACTTTAAAAAAAGTGTGAAACACAGATATCCTAATGACTTTTTTTCTCTTTTGTTATTTTTGTCTTTGTCTCTCTCTTGTGAGGAAGCAAACATGAGAATTGGGCTGTAAGCAAGGTTCACAGGTTTGCTTGGAAGCAAATTGCAATTCATAAATGAGTTTGATTGTGTACTTTTTACACTTGAGGCACAAAGGAAAGACTGCAGTATCCTCACTTGTTGCTTACTTGAAATCCCATTTAGCACTCATATGGATTAAATAACCTGGTCATGTGCTCTATGATGTCCTAATGTCCATGTTCCAACTGAACTTGTCTTCTGTGATTTACTGTACATTTTTGTAAGACACTTTCCAAAGTTACAGTGTGCCTGGACATTAATTCTAGGTGTAGATCCAGTTAAAGATATTAAAGAGATTTGGAATTTTAGCGTCAGTTCAGCTCTGAATTGACGTAACATTTTTCCTGTTTAGTTGTTGTTTGCCAGTGGTACAGCAGTGGAAAAAATCTTTACATGGGGGAGCTGAAGTGGGTTTTAGACCACTTTACTGTGGACTCTGCTTCCTTTCTGTGCTCAGGGGTGGGCAGTGAGTATACACAAACAAGTGAAAACCATATGGAAGTTTCAGTGATTACAGTATAACAAAAAGAAGAAAAAATGTGAATTCAAAAAATGTGAAATATTTACTTTTTTAATGCTTAGTGTTGTATTTAGTATTGAAAGGTGTTTCCAGCATACATGAAATACAATATAATCATGTTCAGAGGCTTTAAAAAGATGTTTTTTTTATGTTTTTTTTTTTTTTTTTTTAAGATGAAGCAGTAAAGATAACATTTTGCAATCATGAGGTCATATTCTTGACACAGTGGATTTTAACAATGTGGTCAATTTTATAAGTTTTTTTTAATTTTTTAAACAATTTCAAAACTAAAAAAAGAAATAGGAAAAAAATCACAGTTTTTTGGCAGGTTTTTTACTAGCTAAATAAAACCATCTTTGGCATGTCTACCAAGTCACTAACCATTTGTTTGTTTTGATTGTACATGTATTTTTGAAATGTTACTGAGAACACAGAGTAGAAGCCACATTGCTAAAACCACTCCAAGTATAGATCAAAAAGCAAGATGACAATGACATATGTGCACTTATTTGTATTATATGGACATGACATAGAAGTTTATCCCTGTGTGTCTGCTCTGAGAAGTAATGTTTCTAAACTATGGGACTATAAACATCCACTAGGCATGCCATAGGATTGCAGCACACAGTTTCTGAGTAACACACACACACACACACTCCAACCCTTCCAGAACACAAAATGTGGGGCTGCTGACGCTCCATACTATAGATCTGAACCGCAAAGTAAGTTGCTTTATACAGATGATGGAATCTTAAGGAGAAAATGCCTTTATACAGCTTAGGGTCGACTTCAAGGAAGAGCCAAAGCTGGCTATGAATCAAAGGGAGAAACAGCAGCTTTGCTACCCAATGTTATCTAACCCCATATCTCAGATAAATGAAAAGAAAATTATCCCCCAGTTTCTAAAGACATCACTGGTTCCAACTTTGAGCATTCTGAGGCCATTCATAATCGTTGTGAGTCAACACAGTTCAGTGGAGTCTTCTGGATCAAATCAACTCAAATCCTACAGGATCCCACTCTTGTCAAACTAGGGGCTTGTCTCTTTCTATAAAAGAGGATGAATAAGCTGCGTGTGCATTTCAGATGTAACATGGACATCGTAACCCTACATGACTGTCCACTATGTGAGTCTAACTTTGCACTGATGCCTGACTCTTTTTATACGTCCAGTTTCATTAACTGTCAAGAGTACAACATTTGCCTGAAGTGGTTTTAGTGAGGGGATGTCTTAACCAGAGCGTGCTTTTCTAAGGTGTCACTATTTTAACAAGACCATTTCAGAGATGTCACTGGCTTTTTTTGCTCCCTTTTTCATTATGTATTTTGTGAAAAGCTGAAAATAAAATGGATTTTTGCGTGAAATAATTGCATTGTGAAATTTGCATTAAAAATGTTGCATTGTAACGTTGTACTTTTTCTAAACTTATCAGTTTTTATTTGGATTTTTTGTTGTTTTTTTCCAACACCTTTGTGTTTCTAACACTGTATTCTTTGACCTTGTAAATAAGAAAGAAGCTGTAAATAAATGCAAATGTAGATAACTTCTAGAGCTACAGCAGTGACCCTGTGTAGTCTTTAGTTTAAAAAAATAAAGGAATATTTTGTGTTTATGTTTTTACATTTCTTTGACTGTTAAATGCAAGATGAAGACAGAAACATAATAAGGTAAGTAAACCATCTGCTGTACCTTATCTGAGAAACAAATTATTGAGCTAAAATCTGTGTTCCACTTGCTTTTTGAAATTTTCTGTAGCCATCATTTTTAATTAATATTCCTAGGGAAAGGTATGATTTACTTTCAGACATGAACTGAATTATGTGGTACGGATGGCCTATAAATGAGGGAGAGGTTTTGAACTAATGACTCAGTTCTCCCAGTCCTGAATATAGCACTGTTTTAAGTCAGAGCATGTCTCCATACTTAATATATACGCATACTGTATGACTAATTCAGATAACAGAAGGTAGCATAAAAAGATCATTCTTTTGTCTCCCATGTTAATCAGTATCTTTGTACTTCAGAGGATTTTAATAGGAGCCTTGAACATGTGCTGACTGATATATAGGAAGATCAAGGATGAGGTAAGTGATACTCCACCTTTTTTCCTTCAAGAGTAGCAGAAACAATTCGACAAGGGTGTAAAGATGGAAATTGAAAGATTATTTTATAAAAAAGATGAAGCACTAAGCAGCTCCCCCAAAACATCTTCACTGCTTGACATCAAAGATGCCTCATCGTTCTTCTTACGTCATTACCTTGCAATTCCAAACAAAAATTGTGCAAGTAACTATTAAAATTTACTGATGCACAGAGTGAGACAGAGAGAAATTGCAAGTAAGAAGAAAATATGAAAGGAAATGATTGGCTGCCCTAATTGAGAATCCCTGACTCGACTCTGACAGCAAGAGACCTGATGAATTCATTCTTGTATATCAGCAGGGAAACAACTGAACAAAAGATTCATTTGAGCTTTGGGTAAGAGGCTCTGCTAAACCATAAACTACGTTTATTTTCCTTTTCTCTGTACAGCTAAAAGCCCTGTCTCTCAATTACAGCTACAGATGTGACAAGAGGAAGGCCATTAGCACAGAAGGCTGTCCACTAAAAATATAAGTGTAAGTTGTGTGTAGTGCTAGGTGTCTCAGTACTTGACCTCCTCTGCTAGGAGCATTTCTAAAGTAAGATGTGACATTGGTTATATCTGGCAGAACTGCTTAGGACTGTTTTGTGGAAGTGACAGGCAGGGCATACTCTCTATACACTGAAGGGGATTTTTTCTTATATACGAAATTATTTTCTTACATATCTTCTTCTTTATAATTGGTACTGAACACCTAGAAATAATAACATGTAATCCCCAGGCATCGCAGTGGTTAGTCGTGCTGCTTCACTTTCCCAGAGGCCTAGCTTGCTTACCTGGGGTTTTCACAGTTTTCCCATGTTCAGATAGTATTCTACCAGATACTTCTCTTTGCCTTTCATATCCCACAGTTGTACCTATAAGTTTAATTGATGATCCTAATTGGACCTGGTTTGAGTCAGTATGTCAATGGATGTTCATCCAGAATTCTTCTGGGATGGTCCCTTCCATGACCCAAAAAAGGAGGATGCTATGCACAGTAGCATCTGACAAGATCCAAAATGAAAACCATAACCATACTATATAACAGGGCTAACATCAGATTCAAGTCAAATCTCCTTATAAATTGAGAGATATTTCCTTTCCTTACTGCCTATAAAAGTTTTCAATTGTCCAAGAATAACAGTTTTTTGTTTGTCACAGATGACTGAGTAATATTGAAAACACAACAGCAGAGGTGGTGTGCTTGTTCCAGCTCTCAGTATGTTTTGTTTATACTTGTCTAGAGTAGCAGGTCATTTGATAGCACACTTTCCATCTTCTTAACTCACTTATCCAGAGCAGTGTCATGCAAGCATTCAGCACAAGGCAGGAACAATCATTGGACAGAGTGCCAGTCCATCACAAGGTAAACACACACAGACATACTAGCATCACCAGTTCACCAGACCAGCATGTCTTTGCACTGTGGGGTGAAGTTGGAGGACCCAGAGGAAACGCGAGCAAACACTGCGAAAACATGCAAACCCAGGATGTGAACCCCAGCCCACTTGTTGCAAGCCAGCAGTACTGTCATTGTGCCATCCAGCACCCTTTTCTTTGCTGCTACTATCCACAACACCTCGCAAAAATACACTGAACGCATACGATTCATCTTTCCTACTTGTTGAAAATGAATGTGTGTCAGTTGGACCACTCTCACTTAGAAGAGGTGTTGTGTTTTCACATTTTTCCAATTTGGAAAGATAGTGTGCCATACAATTATGGCCTGGTTAACTAGCTGCCAAATGGATTTCCAGAGAGCCACTGTCAGAGTCTGATGTTCTGCTTTTTCACAGTCAGTGTTGTGGGACATCAGTGCTTATTCTTGCAGCAGTGAATAGATGCCAGTTACTCTCTCTTTGTTTCACACCCACATATCCACACTGAACCAGATCATCAGATCATTTCCAATCCTTCATTCTGTACTACAAGTATTACGTGCCTTCTTTGAGGGAAGAGTGGATGGATTCACTGACAATGCAAATCTATCCACTGTTCCATCAAAGAAGGGATGTAATACTTGTAGTCCTGAATGAAGAATTGGAAATGATCTGATGTTTCCAGTACTTAAATATGTTGCTTTCAATTTACCAAAGGCAAAAATGAAGGATAATAATTATTATTTCTATTAAGCAATACCTGTGTTTCTTACACTTCCTGTAAAAACCATATCTCAGGAAGTTCATTGGAGTGATTAGAATATATGATAGAACAATAACTGACCTTATATTTGAATATATAACAAACCTTAAGTGACTGCCTTAAAGATGTTCCTTATGTTCCAATCCCGCCTTCTGGCACAACCTTTTTGTTGACAATGACTGATTATCTAGGTGAGCATTTTCAATACTTGTGTTAGAAATGTTTTCAGAATGCATTTTGTAGTAAAGATTCTTTGAAAAAATTTGAAGGCTAATGTTTGAGGTTGATCTAACTTTGAGTCCAATATGTGTTTCTTTGGTCTAAATCTTTCTTTCCACAATTCAGCATTTTTTTTATCAAATGTTAATCCAATCATGCCCAATGGGCACTCCACAGTAGCTCTGGAATTGTACTGTAGTGCCAACTCATTCAATAACATTGGTAATGTTGTCCCTTTGCCATAAGTTTACATGCTGTACATTGATAACTATCAGAATATCCCAACACAAAAGGGATCAGAATTAGTTAGGAGTCTTATAATAAGACATACAAATTAATTTTATAAGAAAAAACATTATAAAGTTCACTTTTTGCATTTTATGCCACAGCAGCTAGAGATCTGCACTGGCAATCCGAAGGTTGCCAGTTCGAATCCCGTAAATGCCAATAGGGACTCTGCTCTGTTGGGCCCTTGAGCAAGGTCCTTAACCTGCAATTGCTGAGCGCTTTGAGTAGTGAGAAAAGCGCTATATAAATGCAAAGAATTATTATTATTATTATTAGCAGTTGAACAATCTAATTATTTTTTTAAACAAACCAAAATGAGTAAAAATTATTTGACTCACCCCTATAAATGAGTCATAAAAGATGGAAATAGAAAGGCAAGTAAAGCAAAACAGCAGAGAAGTACAATGCTGAACTTCATCTGGATAATAACTAGATTAGCTTAAATAATATTTTGCCTAGATGACTTCCGTTTCATGCTGATTGGTTTTATTAGCAACATAGAAAACTTGTATGTTCCTGCTTCCAGAAAATGCAGAACTTATTTTAGAGTAATGTCAAGTCACATTTGTTTGTTGGCCCAGGTCAGTTATGACAGGTGTTTGGAGTTCACATATTCTCACACTGTGGTGAGCTGGCGCCCTGCCCGGGGTTTGTTTCCTGCCTTGAGCCCTGTGTTGGCTGGGATTGGCTCCAGCAGACCCCCGTGACCCTGTAGTTAGGATATAGCGGGTTGGATGATGGATGGATGGATATTCTCACAAGGTCTTCATCCAGGGTCTTTGCTGCTCATTTGTGTTGATCAGCAAAATTCACCAAAGTGTTTTTCATAGCAAATATTCTTTGTTTACCAAATATTTTTGTGGAAATTTGCTGTGCTTCCAGTTTAGACAAAAATGTTTTCCCCTGTGCCTCATAATGCCTTGTGAGGCCATCATGACTTCACAGAGTTATGAAAGCCAATTTTGTATGGGACAGTCCCTTGTGTATATAATATGGATCCTAGTAGTGGGCTAAAACTTTGCATAAAACTTCCAAAAACATTTATACACAAAACATGCATCCAAAGTAAAATTGATATGTGTTGGTTTATTCATCTCTTTTTGTATGAACTTGTGTGTACAATGTGAATCAACCCCTGTAATAATATTACCCAGAGTGCTGAGCAGTTAATGCAAACGTGGTGAAGTGAAGAATCCTTGTGCTTCAGTGTTGTGCTTATTTGGTGAACAAACAAAAATACCAGGGAAAAAAATCAAACTATACATTTCGGTTCAAATCTGTGGGAGGCAAGTCTTAATGAATGTGTGCTCCCTCTGTGACACAAAGGCCAGCACAGTTCAGGTCACATTTTTGGACAGTCCAGAATAGTTGGCAAGCCATTCCCTAGCTGTCAGAGACAACTTAAAACACCATTGTGCCATTATAATCCACCCAAAGGTAGTTCAGTTTCTCCTTCCCCGTGGACATCAATGCATTTTGCCAAATTTGACAAAGTTTCCTGGCATTTCTGGGATTTCACTGAGATCAAAGACAAGCAAATTTAGCAGGGTCCACTCATCATTAGTGGCCATCCTGACTTTTGTGTTAAATGTGGATGGATCCCCCTAAGCCTGCTTGTAGGAGTGCCACACTCCCTGTTTATGCACACTGCAATGGCCTTGTCTCCTACCCTGTCTGGGGATTGGTCTCTTCTGTCTTTGGTTACTTATATAGGTTGTGTTAGCACATAAAATGGAACTGAAAATCAATCTAAAGAAAAACTTGAATGATTTGTTGCTTTTTATAAAAATAAGACATTGGCTGGGATAACAGAAAGAGCTGCTAGAGAATGTGTTTCTTTGGCACATAAATTGGTAATAATAATGGTGTGTTAAAAAAATAAATTGACAACTGCAGCAGGATATCGTAAGAAAGCAATTTTCTTTCCAGAATGCATCTTTTCTGTGTGTATGTGTGTGTGTTGGAAGTCCGGTTTCTTAATATCCTTGTAAATAATCTCTCACTTTAATGGAACCATAGTAAAAGCCATAAATGAAAGGTTGCCTTCATAATGTGCTTGTGGTTTTTGCAAAGGCTCAGGTGTGGACTTGTGACACACATTTATTCAGCATGACACCAGTTACTGAACTTCAGGAAATAAAAACACGGTGTGAAAAATGCCAGTCCCTCAGAGGCGACTGACTGCTATTTGCTGCTGTCTGGATAAACACGGCAGCTGCTTGTATTTTTAGACTTTGTGATAGCAGAGATGTCTGTCATCTTTTATGTTTTTAGAGCTATTGTATAGAATAATTTGGTACTTCAAGGCTTTAAACAATGAGCCTTCTTAAGGCATGGTAAAAATGTTGTATCTGTTGAAAGCCTGCTTCTGGAAAGCAATTGGTAATTGCCATGTTATTTGTTCAGTTCCATATTTTTCAGTGTTGTTTATTTGAATGAAGCTCATTGTACATGAAATTAAATAATTCTTACATTTTTTCAATAATTTTTTCCACTCCCTCTTACACTACTCATAGGTCTCCGATGTTATTACCACACCACATATTTGAGCAGCTTGCTATAGGCCAGAGCAATTTGAACTTGCAGAACATGGGCTGCTTGAAGGACAGAAACGACACTTAAAAGGCATAATTATGTGATAAAAGGCCAACCACATGCATGTGATAGGCTTTTGAAATAAATAAGCCGTCCAAAGACATGCTGTTATGCTCATCAGCGTCTCTAATTTGGTTTGGTGTGATTGTTGCCCTGCCGCTCGCAATGACCCTGAAATGTGAACAGATGGTTTAGCGACGGACAGCAGGGCAGTTCATAGTGACTATCACCGGAAAATGAAGAATAAATAAACATCCAAAAAAAAAGAATTGAAAGGCATTGCTTTTCTTGAAGATAAATTGAGGAGACAAACTGAGAACAATAAACAAAGAAAGAGAAACAGGAAAACTGTATAGCAATCCACCTGATCATAAAGGGTGAGAGTGCACCGAACAGATTAGCATGTTGTAAATATCCCAGACTCCTTCAGTATAATTTAATCAATGTTGAGAGTTACAGTTATAAAATATACAAAACATGTCTGTAAAGTACCCAACTTAATCTAATTTCAAGATCACATCCTGGGCACAAGGCAGACACCAACCCAGACAAGACAGTACCAGGCACGTTCACTCACATTTTACCAATATAGAGGTGCCATTCAGCCAAAGCATTGGAGGAGAATGTATGGAGACACAAGGAAATGGCACGCTCTTCACGCAGGAAGTGCCCAAGTTCTGGAATTCATTCAACCAAAAAAGTTCTGTATAAAGCCTGGCAGAAGAGTCTTCCTCATCAGTGTAACAAAATGGAGCAGGCCAAATTATAACTAAGGACCACTTAAAGCTTTCATGTACTGTGGAGGAATGGAGATATGGAATTTCCAGTCATACCTTAACAGAGTTAAACTTTGTAGAGATGTTTGGTACAATTGAAGGCAGCATCTGTGGGATACGCTTCCATGTGTCTTTTAATGAGGAGAGGTGCAGTGATGGTTATCCTTCTGGATGTTTGTCCAGTCCCACACAGGTTCTCTGGAGTTCAGTCAGACTGGTCATCAGGTTCTTGGTCACCACTCTTACTACGGCCCTTCTCCCTACAATTGCTCAGTTTGGCCAGGCAGCCAGCTCTAGGAAAACTTATGGTTGTTCCAAACATTTCCATTTAAGAATTACAGAGGTCTTTGCACTTTTGGGCACCATATATACAGCAGAAATATTTTGTAGCCCTCCACAGATCTGTGCTTCAACACAGTCCTGTTGCTTATCTCTACAGGCAAACCCTTTGACCTCATAGCTTGGTTTTTGCTCCGATATACGTGGCCAACTGTGGGACCTTCTATAGACAGGTGTGTGCCTTTCCTTCTCATCTCCAATCAATTGACTTGACCAGAGTTAGACTCCAAACAAGGCGTAGAAACATCTCAATGATCAACAGATTGGGATGCACTTGAGACAAATTTCAAGTGTCACACTAAAAGATCTAAACACTCGTGTCAGCGTGAAATTTCAGTTTTTTTAATTTTTAATACATTTGCAAAAAACCCTATAATCCTGTTTTTGCTTTGTTGTTCTGCTGTAGTGCGTGTTATTTGATGAGAAAAAAAAAGAATTTAAATTACTTTAGGACAAAGCTGAACTCTAATAACATGTAAAAAATGAAGGCCTCTGAATACTTATGCAAGCTGTATGTGACAGTTCTTTACTTTGCTTTGGAAACTCACAGACCAGTAACTAATTCTGTGTATATGATTTCCCTTCTTGCACATGTGAGTGCCATTTACAATAAAAAATACAAATTGGTGCAAGATGTGCATCATTTGTGGTCAAGTAACATTTGAAGCATTTTAAAGAGACTTTTGAAAGGTACTGGAAGTAAACACACAGCACGTGGAATATGCTTACAGTATTTATGTAATGGCAGACGTTTTATCCTGACACCCCGTATGTGTGTTTAACAAATGCATGTCATGATTTCCAATGCATGTTATTTTCTTGCATGTGTTACACAGTCACAACCATAAACCCCCTACGGGGTCAGGACACACAAGTTGTAGTTTATCAAAATATCGAATAGACAAACAAAGTGAGTTCCCAGTCAAAACTACTCGCCCCGCCTGTGGCGTTCAACAGTTCCTGTCAGGCGGGGTGACTGCTACCAAACTTCACCACCAAAATTATTTGTTACTGCAGCCTCTTAGACATCACCCTAACCTTTATTAACTTTACTCTGAAGTGTTTGACAAATAATAAACGATTCAACCCATGACTTGACTTGGCCCTGTTTACCGGAGTTAATTAAGCGGCCTCTATTCATGCAGTATGTTCTCATTAGTAAGGTGTGTGGAAGGTAGCCTCGGACACAAGCAGGCAGACACAGGAAGTCCCGAAACACACGTTTATTAATAATAAAAGTCCGCACACAACACAGTGCCTTGCACCAAACACCCTTGTGTCAGTCCCTTTCTCTGCATGTCTCCAGACTGCTTCTGCTGCCTTTCCACCTCTCCTCCCGAGCGTTGCCTTCTTCCTCCCAACTCTGGCTCACTCACTTGAGGGAGGCGGCCCCTTTTATAATCACCCAGACGTGCTCCAGGTGCTCTCCGATGAACTTACGGCGGCACTTCCTGGTGTGGCGGAAGTGCCACATAAGCGCCCGGGAGTACTCTGGGTGTCCCTGCAATTCCTTCCCCCCAGCACTTCCGGGTGTGGCAGAAGTGCTGGATTCCAGGGCTCCACAACTGTCCCTTGCCCCCCTGGCGGTGGCCCTCCTGTGGTCCAGGGGAGGTATTCTCCCTCTCCCAGTCCCTCCAGGCATCCCAGCTGGGAATGAGTCCTGGATGTCTGCCACAGGTGATAATTTACACGTATTGTCAGATGGGCCCAAAACAGAATCAGACTTTTCCTTCTGCTAAGGCCCAGCACTGTACGTTTTGGCACATGCTGTTTACTTAGAAGCCTTACTTGCTAAGGAAACACACAGGACACAAGGTCACAGCTGACCTGGGAAATGGAGAAAGTGACTGGTTAGGGATTAAAAGGACAGAAGCAGTGTGACAAAGATGAAAACAACTACACTATCCAAGTGATCTGTTTTTGGAGGACAATACACAAAAAAAGTCAAGAAATTCCCCCTGGAAGTCCCAAGACTTCCTGGTTTTGCATTTTTTTAGAATAAGACAAGCCATTGATGACCTGAGGGATGAACGTTATACTGAAAACATGAAGCAGTTCACCTCCCATGAAGGTAGAAATGATGAACATAACCATCTGCTCAATATGTTGGCTGCCATGCTTTAAAGAAGAGGTTTCAGTGACACTGAACGACCGGGAGAACTGTTGATACCCTTTTGGCAGGAGCTAACAAGAAACAGTGGCCAAGCTGATGATGGCATGGAAGTTGAAAGAACAAGCACCAGTTAGGGTGAACTGCCAACAAAAACAAAACCTCCTTGATTTTAATGTTTCATACATTAATTCAGGAAGCGAGGAAATGAAAATGAGTAACTATTGATCTTTTGAATGCTAATGTCAAAGTAAAGTGGACTCAGGATGTTTAATCAATAAACGAACGTCAAGAACTTCATAGTGGAGGACCCCATTCTTTGTTTGTAGTACATAAACACCTACTCTGTGAATACAAGTAATATCTTTAAAGGCCCTGCTTGTGACGTAATGTGATCTGTTGGGCTACTGTACAAAGACGTGTGTGTTGGCTGACTGAGTAGCAGTGAGGTTAACTTGCGTTGCATTTCCTGTTGTCAAGGACTTTCAAGGAAAGCTACCAAGTTTAAAGGGGTGACCAGGAGTAGAAACATAAGATGAGCAAAGCAGTCCTTGCCTTCAACTAAACCAAACTGCTAATCAAGAAAGTACAGAAAATCAAATCGAAAGTCAGGAACCAAGTGAACTGAATCGCAAAGGTAATGTGCATATGAAGGCTGTTATTATTAGAGTACCTGCAAACTCAGGTAGTGACGCTAAACTTCCTGAACCCTGTCATGGAGATGGCATCACAAAACAGTGAAGAAATATTTCTCAATTACTTGAAAATAATTTCTGTTATGAATATATAATTGCAAAATTCATAATCAGGGATTAAGGCGGCACGGTGGCGCAGTGGTAGCGCTGCTGCCTCACAGTTAGGAGACCCGGGTTTGCTTCCTGGGTCTTCCCTGCGTGGAGCTTGCATGTTCTCCCCGTGTCTGTGTGGGTTTCCTCCGGGCGCTCCGGTTTCCTCCCACAGTCCAAAGACATGCAGGTTAGGTGGATTGGCGATTCTAAATTGGCCCTAGTGTGTGCTTGGTGTGTGGGTGTGTTTGTGTGTGTCCTGCGGTGGGTTGGCACCCTGCCCAGGATTGGTTCCTGCCTTGTGCCCTGTGTTGGCTGGGATTGGCTCCAGCAGACCCCCGTGACCCTGTGTTTGGATTCAGCGGGTTGGGAAATGGATGGATAATCAGGGATTAATAAAATCCATATTGGAACATAATTCATAAAAAAAGGCTTAATTAAGTGTACAGAATTAACCAATGGACAAAATCATGACAGCAATATTGACCGTATAGTAGATACTGTAACAATATCATTCCTTTTTTAAATGATATGCTACTCAGTGTTATGGTTTTTCCTCATGAAGTTTTGAGCCCTCTCATGGTTTATTCTTGTAGTTCCTTGTTCCCTGTGTGCTGCCCCACGGGCCGCCTGGTACAAGTCCGTTTATCTAAGTCATCGCCGGCTTTTAGTTTCAGGGCTAACAAAATGAAATCGTAAAAACAATAATGTTGAAGTAATAAATGAGAAGAGTACAAAGGATGTAACTGGATGCCCCTTATTATATGGATCTTATTAAATAAATTAAAAGAAGAAAATGAAATGGAATTGCAAATGATTGATCAATCATTCTCGATGAAATGTTACATCAGGCTGAGGTGGTAGTTATGACTGCTGACTGACTGTTGTGTGTTGTGCTCATGGATGGCAGCAGCCAAGCTGACTTAATGTTACTTCTGTGCTGATGTGTATGCACCTGTATAAGACATACGTTGAGGCTTTATGCAAGATGTAGTATAAATAATGCACTCCAAGCAATAGTAAGCTATCACGTAGAATCTGATTGAAATGGAGGTACCAGACATGCACACTTTCTGACCCACTAAAACGTTTTTGTAAATGAAGAGATAAGGTTGGCTCTTCACAGTCTCAGGTATTCTCCCTTTGGCTCAAAGAACTCTCAACAGCTATTTTCAAACTCCTTCTCTTTAGCATTAGTAGACGCTAAAAAGACACTTTAAGAAGAATTAAGTGCTAGGAAATTTTTTTCTCAACAACATTGTGTGTTTTGCTGATGGGGTTTTAGTTGTTGATTCTTTCTGCTGTTAAGAGTATTAAGACCTGACTATCAACTTGGATTTTGTCAAATCCCCCTCTGTGCCTCTGTCCCCCAGGTTTCTGCTGTCATCTATTCCATGGGACGCGATGAATACTGTAATTGGGACATAACATCAACATGGACAAGTACGGTATGCATGTGGCTTGCTGAATCCAAACGCTGAACACTAAAACAAGCCTATAGACCTGTGGTCTTGTTTTTCCCAGTAATGAAGGCTCTGCTGGCTTTTCCTGTGTTACAGGGTTTATTTTTCCAGGATGGTTCAGGTCCACTGATTCTCTTGGAGGGCCGTTTAAATGCCAATAATTACAAAACAATTTTAAGAAATCACATTCACATTGTAGTGAAGCTTTTATAACCTGATGTTGAAGGAATGTTTCAAGATGATACTGTTCCCCATCTTCATGTTTTCAGTTAATAACTTCTCAACTATATTTCCTGGCCATCGCAGTTACCAGATCTTAACCCAAATGAAATTCTGAAACACCATTAGCAACAGCACCTGGGACTGCATTTTCTACAGCCTTCAAGAAAATTCTTGTTCTATGTAGGAACACTGAAGATCATTTAAACTCCAAACAGAAACTGGTAGATGAAAATTGCATGCACATGCCATTGCCTGTGCACATAAGACATTAAGGGGTACACCCTTTACATGGCACCACAGTGCAGCCTCTCAAGAAGACAGTGAAACACCTTAAGTCCAACAGATGGGAGTAAAGAATTTCCAAAGTGAAACTGGTGGGCAGTCGGCCCAGAAGCTCTTTAAGTCCCTTATTACTGAGAATTGGGGTCACCACGGGGCGCTGTTTGGATATTCGACCTTGACTTCATGATTTGCCACAGAAGTAGCCACACTACCTGGGGAGTAGTGAATTTAGTTCAATCTAAACTCGGGGTTGTGTTGTGGTAAGGGTTCAAATATTGTAGAACAGTGGGTCCCAAATTGTGGGTTCTGAACCTCTGGGGGGTCACAATAAAGAGCAACAGGATTTCTAAAATAAAGCAAAAATACCTTATTAAGGCATTTATTAATGTTTTACTATCAAAGAAGCATTGTGTTCAAGTATGTACCGGTGGCCTGTCTATTGATTCAACTTGACAATTCTAAGCTGGGGCAAGGAGAAGGATTGGACATTAGTGATGAGGATTTTGCTAAATGGTTGTGTTTCGCACTGAAAAACAAGTTGTATTATTGCTTGAGATGGAAACATTGATACCAAAATTCAGTTGCTATGCTGAACCCACCAGACTGGGATAACGCTGGACAAGATCATTAGCAGTGTTTGAGTCGTTCTTGGATGGCATGGTGGTCCAGATGTGTAGGATGTGTTTGCTACTTTGGAAACAGTGCATTACCTGTGTTAAACACTTACTTCATGCCCCAGGTGTGTGCGGCTCAGGCAAGCAGCTAAAGAATGTGTTTCTCGAGAAAGGTAGAGTCATTCAAATCAGAGACGCGGCATTAAGCAAGTGCACTTCATTATACAGTACATACAGAGGAAGTTGCTGGAAGGGGGCTCCAGGCGCACGCTAACACGGTCACTTGAGATAGCAGCACAGTGTGAGCTCACAGTTTACTATTTTAAACATAGCTACATTTCCCAAGAGTTCTTGAATGCACTGGAATGCATCAAATGTCTTTTTGTAAATTGAAGTTGAAGTTTTATAAATAGAATTTATTATTATTATTATTACTATCTTCTGCCATATTGCTTATTCTTCTTTGGATCATATTATTGGAGAGAGGTATTGTCAGCTTCTTTTTCACCAAACATTATTTGTACCATATCAACAGCTGTCGGTAAAATGAGATTTTTATCAATTGTATGTGGCTTACCGGCTTTTGCAATGTAAAAATGCGACTTGATAACTTGTTAGTAATGCCTTTTCATTAGTAGTGGTTGCCGAAGTAAAAATGGCTTGTCCCTTATGGACATAATTGTAGCTTTCTTTGGAAGAGTTCCACATGCTTGTCTTTTTTGTCTGGATGTTTGGTATTTCCATGTTATAGTAGCACTGACGGCTTCACACTTTCTTTAGACAAACTACACACTGGGGTTTATTGGAAATAACAGTAAAATTATATTTGAGATATTCATCACTGTACAGCCTATGTTTCTCTTTATTCTTGTCACTGCCAGATGTGGAAGGTTGCAATGATCTTTTTAAAAATGTATTTATCTTTAACAAAAAGCGTATAGCGCGTACTTATCGTTGAATATTTGATATTGTACTTGTCACTCAACAGCACAGCGCACACCTTGGATATGATACCTCGTCGCTCTTTGCTGCTTAAATAAGTAAAGCCAAATTGAAATTTCCAGAAGATCTCCAGTGTCATCGAGCAAGGAAGTAGTGATGAAAAATAATTAGCACACGCTTTCTTGAATGTGGGGTGGAAGGTCCAGGAAACACAAAGACAAGCAAATTGCAGTACTGGGTAACTGATGGCGCCAGTATTTCTATTATTTGATAACTGTTTTACCGCCGCTCGGCTGCTGTTTGTTTATGAATGAGGATGAGTATGATAGTGAGGGTTGCAAACAAAATTCTTGCACAAAAGTGAGTCATACCTTAAAAACGTTTGGGAACCACTAGTGTGGAAGAAGAGAACTTGGACTTGAGGCGGTTAAAAAGACTAAGAGAAGAAGAAAACTGGACGTGAGTGGGAAAGATATGCTTTGTCTTTTGGAATTGGGTAATTGTGACTGTTGGAGTGTTCCCCTGCCGTTTATATTGTTTGAATGCTTTACATGCTTTGTTTAATTGTCTGCTTCTGTTTGAGTAATTTACTAAAATCACAATTTTCATTTGCTATGTTTAGAGTTGTGACAATTATGTTTTAAGGCTGTTATGGCACACAGGAGTGTCCCCAGTCCCACTGTATCTTCTTTTTGAGTATGTTTTGTTCATTAGTTGGTCTCGGGGTAAGCAAGAGCCCTCCTTAGCAGAACTGAGGCAAGGCATGAACCATCAATGTCCATTAAATCATTTTAGAATCTTTGGGATATACGGTAGCAAGAGACTTGAGTTTCCATGAGCAAAGTGCAGCCTGTTAAAAGCCAGAAGTCCACATGACCATCATCATCATCAGGTTCTTCCATGTGAAGCCTGAATACAATGAGGACTGATTGAGGCCATTTATGTTAGGTAGAATGCCTAGAGGGGGCTGGGTGGTCTCGTGGCCTTAGAACCCCTGAAGATTTTATTTTTGTTCTCCAGCCGTTTGGAGTTTTTTTTGTTTTTTCTGTCCTCTCTGGCCATCGGACCTTACTTTTATTCTATGTTAATTAGTGTTCCCTAATTTTAATTATTTATTTTGTCTTTTTTCTCTTTCTTCATCATGTTAAGCACTTTGAGCTACAGCGTTTGTATGATAATGTGCTATAGAAATAAATGTTGTTGTTCACTGAGCCCAAGTCTCTGGGGTTGTGAGGCAGCACAGCAAACTACTCTGCCACTGTTGATTATATGACATGTCAGTTTTGCTTTTACTCTGCTATAAAGAAATACACAATAATTATTCAGGTTAAAATCAAAACCAAGTTTGCTAACGCCATCTCGAAGGGAAGTCAGTGTTGAAAGTGCACATCGAGACAATGAGTGCCTGAGCTAATGATAATGGAGTGAGTGCGCAAGTGGAGCTTACCTTTGCCTTTCAGGATGGTGATGCCTGCGGCTGTATTTCTTCATTTGCAAGCTGTCTGGGCTTTATCTGTGAGTAGAGATAACTGATGAGATTTTGAAGACCTAGAAGAGTGTGTGTATGTCCTGATAAGATGACACATCCCCCTTCTATAGCACTGGTGTCAGAAATCGAGATTAGCACAAGTTTAAACACGCCATAAAATCAAAAAATAAAAATACATCTGGGTAATCCTCTTAATGTGACCCACACTCTTTCACAGAGCAGACGCTGTAAGATGTGTTTGGACAGTCTGAGCTGGAGGCTGTCCACCTGCAAAGGGAAATAAAACCCACAGGGAAGGAAACGGTAACTGTTTTAATGCTATGGAAAGCATGTATAGTCATCCAATTGTAAAATGCTTTTCAGAGATACTGTAGCGTTCTTTGATAGACACTTTAAAAAATGCAAATTCAAACAGCTGTTCCACCGCAGGTGATTCACTTATTTAAAATGATGCCTTGCCAAAATTGTGTGCATGCCATTTACACAAAGAGATGTGCATTAGTGTGGGCCGGCTGCTTTGCTCTCTCTGAATATTTAGATTTTTAAGAAGGTCACTTGACATATTTATGAAAATATGCGCAATACAATCTGGTTATGAACAATCAGGCTGACCAACTTAGGAGCAGTTTTGATTGAAACAGGCTATTCAGCCCCCCAAAACGTGCTGATCTCTGTGCACACATTCCCTGTCAGTTCCTGATTTGATTCGCTCCAAACTGCTACCGTCTACTATACTAAGGCAGCTGATTCCAATGATCTGCTATTCTCTATATGAAGAAATTCTTTATAGCTTTTGAGCAAAAATCAACCTTAGGCTTCATGCAGCCCTCTGTATATGCATTTTCAATGTATATTTTGCATGCTGATATGTTTTTAACATACTTTAAAGCACCTAGCTTTGCCCATTTTAATTCTACATGTGTTACTTTGCAGAAAAATCCCCCGAGATATTTCCGTTTGTATTGCAAAAGAGAATAGCAAAATGGCAAAAAGCATGAACAGGCCTCAAAATATAATAAGCAAAAACGGCTCCGAAACAGGCCTCACCCAGACAGCCTGGCCCCAAACTTGAAGAGCAGGTGTCAAGGCCTAAACATTTAAAGTTCACAAACCTTCAAAAATGTCTTTCAAGGGAGAGGGAAACTAAAATCCTCTGTCTTAAAAGAACCAAAATAAAATAATGTCCCTTTAAATTTGAATCAATTTTTAAATAATCAAGAAAAGAGGATAAACAGGCAAAGCAAGAAAAAAATAACAAAATAAGGCAAAAGGATTTGTCTAAAAGGCACCCCAATGCTAACAAAACTGTTAGTGTTTTACAAAACCATAAATGAAGAAGTGCTTACAAATAGTAATTCACACTCCCCAACTATTAATGGTTCTCTACTGAACCTTAGCCGTCTGCCACAATATAAAGGGCAAGAGTGGTCCTGCAGAGGAGATGCCAAGGTCAACCCACCTCTTGGGGTTCTTCCTACAGAACACAAGGGATATCAGGAAGAATAATTAAACAAAGCAATATTAACAAAAATAGTAATAAACTGTATAATTTCTAATAAAACAAAAAACAATCCAAACAAAGAGTTAACAAAAATATAGAAATATGTGAAAAACAACAGAATTATTTTAAAAATAAATCAAGGAGCAGACCCAGACTAACACACAACATTCCAGTGTTATGGTAGTACGATGCCCACTTTGCTAATTATGATGGCTGTCAAGGCGTCAGAAATTCTAAACATCCATGGCAGACTTAGACAATATTTGATACGTTCCTTCACAGCATCTTGGGGGCTTAGCTTCATCTGCAGAAATCAGAAAAAGCAGCTGCCATAGAACAGCAAGGGGCACAGGGCAAGGCCAGCTCTACCATTTAAGTAAACTAGGTGGTCACCTACGGTGACATAATCTTGAGAGGAGACATTTTTTTAAAACATTACAGACCCTGACTTACAAACACTCGGGACTCTGTACGACTGTCTGACTCCCATTAAACTGATTATATTGTTTGATATTATTTTCATGGACTAGCAATGTTTGGTCTTACCATCTAATGACCACGTGAGTCCTTTATAGCTGGTCTTCTAAAGCTCACAACAGATGAATCTCAGCTTCACAGAGGCTCTTTTCATGCTGATGGTCATTGTTTCTTTTTTTTTTTAATTCAGGTCAGCATACACTTTACAAATTTGGCATCTGTTGAATTGCATCTTTAACACTATGTGTATTATAGACTAGCCGCCCCCAGCGGCTCTGCCCGCATAGTAGTAAAACAAGACAAACTTTAAAAATCAGTAAACAAGCTAAGCGGAGGCAAGGTACACTCCAAAATGCAGAGGTACACCGACTTGAACAGTGGCTGGCACGTGAGTGAGGAGGGCCATGCCTGGCTCCCCACTCCTGACGTCATGCTTCCCCCTCCCCTCGGCCTGCAAGCGAACTATGATTCTTAGCTCGACGAGAAAAGTTGCAAAATCAACCGGAATGTTCAAGCAATTTACACCAAAGGGGACAACGAGGCTGTTGAACCCGTGCCTGTCCTCTTGGGTGGCTTTGTCCACCTGTTACCTCATCCCACGACTCTAAACTGGGGGCTGTAAACGCCCTGCTGGGGTCACTTCTGGGTGACTGGAGCTCCCTCTAGTGGCCCTGCACCTCACAGATTTCAGTTGCTCATAAAGTCCACCGAGCAAACAATCTGAGGAGGAACCCAGTGCTGCCACCTGGTGGATAGGAGATGTTCTGTCCTCCGTCCTGTAATGGGTGACAAGGTCGACCTGGAAACTTCTGAGACGCAAGTCCTGCCAGGCCTTTGAGGAGAATGCCACACTCGTACCCAGGCTGAGGCTCCCTCTGACTTGGGCTGGCACCTTCTGTCACCGCCTCCTAGCAGCCCATGTGGTCTCCTGCTGTTAGTCTCTCTCTCTGTCATCTCGCTGGTACCTATGCGTCTTAACAAGACTAGTACCCAGGGGTCGGAGGAAGACCGTACAAACAGGACCCCCCTGCCAGCTGCCCTTCACTTCCAGCTGATGCTCGTCTGCTGCTTTATAACAATAGTAATAATTTTTTTATTATTCCATATTAGTATTAATGCAAATAACTTGTGAAATTAAGGTACTTTCATATAATGTAAGGCTTGTCATGTCAGGTGTTTTTCTACAGAAAGTGCACTAATGTGTACAATGGTGTGTTTTGCTGTCTCATACCCAGACAGTATGCAGCTGTCACACTGTAAACCTACACGGAGGCCACAGAATAGAGTTTGTTTTACTGGTATGTTGTGGACCACCTGCATAATGCAGCTAAGGAAATAACGTGGGTCAGCACAGAAGTGTATACAAGGCCTTACTGTAACTACCTCACATCTTTGCCTCCACATTGAGGTTATTTTAAGTACTGGTATCCTCTGAACTGTCTCCCCACACAATCTTAAAAACTTTTTAATATGTGATTAAAATGAAAGAATTCCACTGCTTTCTCTTTTCAGTAGCTCATGCCGTGGTGTTCTACAGCGTGTTCTCTTGACTTTCCATATGTCTGAGAATTCATTATTTTAAATAAGCAACTAAAACTGCTCCCAGTGTTTCAAATGAGACCTTACTAGTGTGTGTACAACTTAAGCATAACATCCTTTGACTTGCAGCGGACTCATTATGGCATGCAACTCAACATCCTGTTACAATTCTTCGTCATTTTTATGTGCTGTCTGCTAATGGAGAGCAAAGACTCCACTTTGTCTTCTATGTAAGTCCTTCTCATAAAGTGAACCTTTACACCATTTTAGGGTGGAATTTACAACACAGTAGGGGCGGCGCAGTGGGTAGCACTGCTGCCTCACAGTTAGGAGATCTGGGTTCGCTGCATGGAGTTTGCATGTTCTCCGTGTGTCTGCGTGGGTTTCCTCCCACAGTCCAAAGACATGCAGGTTAGGTGCATTGATGATTCTAAATTGGCTCTAGTGTGTGCTTGGGGTGTGTGTGGGTGTGTTTATGTGTGTCCTGCGGTGGGTTGGCACCCTGCCTTGGATTGGTTCCTGCCTTGTGCCCTGTGTTGGCTGGGATTGGCTCCAGCAGACCCCCGTGACCCTGTGTTCGGATTCAGCGGGTTGGAAAATGGATGGATAAATGGATTTACAACACAACAGGCACAGGCTAAGGAAACATCACAGTGGCTACATGGCATCATCTGCAAAATGCCAATCAGAATTAAGGTTTTGTCAGGCGCAAGGAGCCAACCACGGGACTGTCAGTAAGATAAGAGCTGGGTAGTCAAGGCTAAAGAAGTCATACCAAGAACTCAAGATAAGATGATGTGCTTTTATTTTAATTAAAATATAAGTTAAATTATAGACTTGCAGATAATGATTAAACATCAGTTTTGGTTTTTAATCAACTGTGGATTATTACCTTTACGGTTTCCTTTGTTATTAGTATTGTGATGGCTGCTCTTACTCTCAACATCCTCATGCTGGACGGACTCACTGTTTCTTTTCTCTTCTTCTCTATTGTCTGAATGAGCTAAAATTTGCTTCTAATGCGCATTCAGTGTTTGGGCTATGAGAGAATAATTTTAGGGTAACATAGCATTCATCTTTAAGAAATAGCATAAAGAGTTAATAAATGTCAGAAACCTGTTCAGGCATATTAGGAAACCAGATAAAGGTTAAGTGAACAAAAAGACACAAAATGATGACTAAGAAATCAGCAGATGTCCTGTAAGCAAGATTGGACAGTTGTCACAAACACAGAAATTTCAAGGATAATAGCTAAATCTAAAAATATAATAATAAGAAGAATATAATAAAATAGACTTTTATATTATAGGAATCATTTGGATGTAAACCAACTAGCCAACCTGAGTAAATGAATGAATTGATTGACACTGTATGGAAATTCAGTAGTTGACTTTATACAACTTCTACCCTCTGTTTCTTTGATCATTCTAACCACATCGTAACAGACTGCTGTGATGGATGCTCCCTCTTCAGTATGGTGCTGCAAGAGTAATAAATGATGCTTTCAACATAGGACAGGTAATATGGTGTAGTGGTTAAGGCTTTGGATTTTAAACCCTGAGGTTGGGTGTTCAAATCCCACTACTGACGCTGTGTGACCAAGAGCATGTCACTCGACCTGCTTGTGGTCCAACTGGAAAACCAAAGGAAATGTAACCAATTGTATCATAAATGTTGTAAGCCGCCTTGGATAAAAGCGTCAGCCAAAAAAAGTAAATGTAAATGAACAGACTTCTGCCTGACTGATGACTTAAAAAGGTTTATCAGGCTTGTCCTGGTTCAGGGTAAGTTTCTTTCTTTAATTAATTTGCTTGATTTCTGCCACAGTGCTTTTATTCTTTGTTTTCTTAACTTCATTTTGAGCTTCTTCATATTGGGTTTTGCCGATCAGTTCCGTCTTGCCACTTTCCGGTGCTTTGAGCTTTTGCTCATCCCTGGACCAAGATTTTACCCATTTCCACCTTGTGCTTTCATCTCTGAGTCTTTCTCTCCTGCTTTCTGCCATGTTACCCATTAATGGAAGAATTAGCTTCAAAAAAATTATAAAGCTCAGTTAACAACATCAGGAGCACAAACGAAGATAAACCCAGTGGTATTAAAAGAAATGTGCAGCTTGTGTAGGCCTATGAGACAATCTACAGGACGGTAGTGACACCAGCTATGTTATATGGGTTGGAGACGGTGGCACTGACCAGAAAACAGGAGACAGAGCTGGAGGTGGCAGAGTTAAAGATGCTAAGATTTGCACTGCATATGATGAGGGTGGACAGGATTAGAAATGAGTGCATTAGAGGGTCAGTTCAAGTTGGACAGTTGGGAGACAAAGTCAGAGAGGCGAGATTGCGTTGGTTTGGACATGTGCAGAGGAGAGATGCTGGGTATATTGGGAGAAGGATGCTAAGGATAGAGCTGCCAGGGAAGCGAAGGTTTATGGATGTGATGAGAGAGGACATGCAGGTGATGGTTGTAACAGAGCAAGATGCAGAGGACAGAAAGATATGGAAGAAGATGATCCGCTGTGGCAACCCCTAACGGGAGCAGCCGAAAGAAGAAGAAGAAGACTTGAATACTTTTAACTATTGTTATTAGTCTTAATTTTGTTACCGATCCAGATAAATAAAAGCTATCAAATATTTTATAGAATTTTAGCATGAACAGGAATATACGAGGTGAGACACAAAAATAACTGGACTGGGCTTGAGGCTTTCCTGGAAAACCGTCTGGAGGTCAGCCAAACGTGAATCATAGAACTATATCCCCTCCTACACGCCCTCTCAAACCGCCGACAGGCTAAGTATATCCTGTGAATAGGCCAGTCATTATCTGCACAACAATCGCTACACAAGTTGCCACTATAATGTTAGGTGAACAAAATCGAACAGCAAATCAACATCAAATTTCTAGCGAAGTTGAACAACACGGCCACAGAAACTTATGAAATGATAAAAACAGTATACAGTGATAACAGTTTGTCTTGCACACAAGTTTTTTGCGTGGCACAAACGTTTCAAGTAAGGACAAGAAAATGTGGAAGACGTTCCACGCCCAGGTCACCCACGCTCGTCTCAGACGTATGAAAACATCAAAACGGTGAATCAGATTGTTCAAAATGATCATACAGCTTTTCTCGTAAAGCAGTTTTTGACTGACAAAAACATTCCTGTCCTCGATCATCCTCCCTATTCGCCCGATCCCTGAAGTGACCTGAAGGGAACACATTTTTCTTTAATGGATGAAGTGAAGACAGAAACAGCAAGCCTGTTGAAGAGCCTCAAGCAAGAATACTTCCAGCACTGTTTCAATCAATGGAAGATACATATGGAGCGGTCTAGAGATCAGGATGGGGAGAATATAGAAGGTGACAATGTTTAGAATGCTGTAATTCATCAATAAATGTAGATTTTTTACCAATCCGGTTATTTTTGTGTCTCACCTCATAAATCGCTTCTCTGTTATCAAAAGAATTATCATTCAAATTCTAAAAATGTGTTTGTGTCCATATTGTAGTCAATCTGCAGGCATACAGTACACAGTCGAGGTGCTGATTGCAGAAGATTTATACACACAGACATGCAATAAGGTTGCCAGATTACTTCACAGAAAAAAATACAACGTGCCAGTAGCACAGAGGCCCTGGGGCCGCACAGCACACTGAGTAACAGATAATGAGGAGGTGCGAGTCAATGGGGAATCACCATTTTCAACAGACTGTAAAATCAAAGCACAGAAACAGGCACAGCCATTAAGGAAAACACGCTGGAAAAGCCTGCGTCATCAAAGTCTCCGATCCAAACAAAAAATAACCAAGGATCAAGAAATACAATCTGAGGTGAGACTGATGTGGAATAAAACAACAAAAATTAAGCCACTGGTGCTGAGATCAACATGTTTTATCAAAAAAAAAAAATTGTCCAAGTCCATCCATGACCACAACTGCATACGAAGTACAAAAGGAACCATATTAGGGGCCAGTGTTTTGTAGACGGATTAAACCAATGCAATACTTATTTCATTGAAATAAAAATATGTACATTACTTTAAAACAAAAAGTTACTGTGTTATATTGGAAGCTTATTCCTGACACTTAAAAAAAATGACTGTGTTATTTTGCAGAAGTCTTGCCTTTTTTCACGACGATGTTACCTGCTGCAGTTGCTGCAACATCACATAATATCGTGTATGGACACACTCCGTCCATCTGGTAATGGCTAGCGTAGAAGAGATTAACCACATTTTATCAAGCAATCAAGTGAAAAGAACTAACCAAAAGTTAAAGTGTACATTTAGTCCACCTAGTTTAGGGTCACAGGAAGCCAATGATGATCGCACCACCACCGTGTGTAAGCCAAGAAGCAAACATGCAGGTATGTCGCTCTGGCAGGGCTCAGCCGCACTGTCAAGCAGAAGAGTGTACTGCATGCAGTTTGGTAATGGAAACCTAATAAAATATCCATTTATTTTTCATTCAGCTATCTGCTATGGATATGTTGAAACTGTATGATCGGATGGCACTGTAATTCATTACGGGCTTGCACTGGGGATGGAGAAAGGGGATGGATATTAATTAAAGACTAAACATAGTTATAAAACACGAGAAAATGATGAAATGTGGCTGTGTTTATGGTCAGATTCATATATAGGCTTTGGATTCAATAACAAGTGCTGGCCAGTCAAATGTGCTATTTTTATACAAATGGTAACACAAAAATAATAAACTTTAATGAGATACCGTTAGAAGTACTGTTAGTGACCATACAAGTACAACGTCGAGACCTGTCAGCAAATGTAAAACAACAACAGCAGCAGAAATTTCACTTCATGAAAGTATGCAAACCAAGCCATTGATGAGAAATTATTCCAGAGGCTATGCCAACGCGTGAAGGTTTGTAAAGTACAAAATGAACAAAAGTACTGTATTTACTTAAGTTATTAAAGATCAGCTATGATTTGTTTAGTTGCAACAATTAAATAAGTAACATAGCACTCCTCAGTGATAACTGCACTCCTCAAACAGTAGACTGTCTGTCGTGGAGACAGAATAAAACAAGGTGCATAAACACAACACTGTTATATTTTGATTTGTTTATGTCACAGGTGATAGGGTATACCTGTTGTAAGATGAAGTCACAAACATGGCAAAACAAGGAAGTGAGGCCTCCAAAAGATTAGGAAGCAGGCCAGGACCTTCACTGGCCATCACAGAACAGGCTGACACAAGCCAGACAATCCTCCAACCGCTACCTGCAGGCTATTTTCTTAGGAGGGAGGAGGAGGAGGAGGTCGGGAGTATGCGCTGACTACAGCTCATTGCCGCACCCACCACATGGCAAACCACCTGGATTGAGATCCAAATACAGCTATGCAATGGGTGACACCTCAGCACCACACCGAACAGTGTGAGGTTTTTTACAGTGCCAATCCTTCCACCAATCCCCAAGTATACCCTAGGCACACCAATACATGGAGAATTAGTCTTAAAAATTAAAAATATAGGATAGTCCCAAAATAAATCTCTAATATGCAATAACAAAGAGTCTTTACACAGTGAAAATTTATTTAACAAAATTGAAAAATAAATGAAAATTCTCAAAAGAACAAAAAAGGTTTTGCGCTAAAAGGTAATCCAAGGTGAATGAGACCAAAATCACTGTCTGAAGGCAAAATCCAAGAAAATATAGCAAATTCAAAGAAACAGGGGTACTTTCAAAGCACACCACAATCTCAATGCTCCACTACTGAGCTTCTCTTCTGAACAAAAACCCACAAGGAGGACCCAGCAGCAGTGACATTAGGGTGGGCCCGCCTCCTAAAGCTTCACCCACAAAGCACAAGCAGAAAAATATGAATAAAATAATTCAAAATTAGGAACAACAGCTATTAAATCAAAATTATATATAAACCAGGAAAATAACCCTGGCTGTAACACAGCAATAACTTTCTGGTTAGCTGTGTTCTGGATGCGTTTCCACCAGATCTGCTCATGTGCTCATTTTTTCCATACTTCCACACTTTCTAAAAAGTATTTAGGAATCAAATTGCCAAGAACTTCCTACCATTGCATGCACAAAAAGCTTTACCTCATTTAATCTCAACTCCCATAAGTATTACAAACATTATAACTTTGAAAAGGCGAGGGAGCCTCTTCCAGGGCGACTAATCAAACACTAAGTGACAGCAAGCAGCAGTTAGAAATACGTATCATCAGCATTACAACGGTGCTAGGAATTACTTTGGTGTGCTTCCAATAATTATAAGTTCAAATTAATGTTAGTGTTGTTTTTTCCTTAGAGCTCCTTAGCATTGATTGAAAAGGTGGTCCTGCCCCTTGGGGTTCCACCAAAAAAACACAAGGGACAAAGCAGAGCATAATTAGACAAACAGGAACAAACATAAATAAATACAACAGAAAATTCATAATTAGACTAACAATTAGTGGACAAAACAATGGTAACAGAAATAACTAAACTCAATGAACAGTATTGAAAAAAGAACATAACATAAGCCAGTAGGGAGCCCTGGATAAAACATAACGGAGTGAATGTATTGTATTGTTCTTAACTGTTAGGACCCTGAATTAAAAAGAGTTTTATCCAATGTCATTACTAATGTGGCCCTGACACTGTCTGTAAACTTTTGCCTAAGTAACAAAGGATTTAGGACTGTCATGGCATATGAGGGTCCTCAGAGGAATCTCCCCCAATTATAATAGCCCACTGAGCCTACACTTGTTCAGTATTCATTTTCAAAAGAAGAAACATTTACAACGTACAATTAGTCATTTCATATGAAAACTTTGAAAATCTCACCAAGCCAATAGGTCTTAAAGAAATCAACAATAAGCCGTACCGTTATGTCTATCTCTGACATTGTTAGAAAAGTGAAATGAAACCTTCTTATGATTTGTCACAGCAGAGGTGAGTGCTAATGGGAATGATGGAGGAGAACGGCCAGCTTCGATGATGGAGTGCAACATCTAAGTATCAGAAATATGTAGCTAAGGGTCACAAGTGTGCATTTAGTCTGTCAAAATGTTAAAGACCCTTTAAGGGTTAATAATCAGTGTGCTAAATTTTTAAATCATATTAATGTACAAAATGACCACTTTATATTCCATTTCTTTGAAAAATGTCCCCACTGAGATTTGAAGTGAAAATTAAATTGACTTTATGAAAATTATAAAAAGGCCTAGAAATTTATTATAGTAATTGGAGCATGCTGGGTTTTAAATGCTACCATTTCAATTAGAGTTGTAGTGTGCATATTTATTTATTTTTTTATTTATTTTATTCATTCACTCTTTTAACTGCATAGCCACATTTGTCATTTAAAAAAAAAAGCCCAAAACACTTCAAAATTCTGAGAAAAAGTTTAAAACACCACACAGCAAAAGGGTTCACTACAACATCGTCATGAAACTCTCTGAGCCGCAGACCATTGCCAGAAATGGTGCCAAAGACTAATGTGAAATTACCATTCTTATTAAAATTACCATTCTTATTAAAATTAGTTTATTTGTCAAATAAATACAACTTACTTTTAGAAAAGAAAAAAGGGGCCATTGCAAGGACAGTGAGCATTAAAAAGTTTAAAAAAGCTCTCTTTATTTAAATCCCGCTCAGACTACTATTCTAAATTAATAGATAATAACAGTACTAATCCTCATAAACATTCTAGAACACTGGCAAACCTAACACATGGTAATTCTGAACTAAAACTTAAAATACCTTACAGATGTTAGCAGTGCAGAACTTCTTTAATGAGGACATTGACCAGATAAGATCACAGATTTCAGTGCCACTTTATAAACTTAATAATAGATTAGCAAACCCTGTCTCATCTTGTACACACCCCTTTATTAATTTTAATTTGCTAACAGACCTGGAAATCTTAACTTTAATTTCTAAAATGAAACCTGCTACTTGTTCCTTGGATCCAGTCCCAACTAAACTAGTAAAAAGCTTGATCCATGTTCTAGCAGCACCCATTCTTAGCTTTATCAATAATTCATTATTGAATGCCATAAGTCCTGATTAACTAAAATGTCAGCTGTCAGACCATCACTTAATGGCAGTCGCCAATCACCATCAGTCTCACCACAAAAGAAATAGTACACACCACTAAAGTACACACCACAAAAGTACACACCACAAAAGTACACACCACTAAAGTACACACCACAATTTATTTGAGAAATTCCAGTCTGGCTTCCACGCTGGTCATAGTACAGAAACGGCATTAACATGTGTTGTGATATCCTCTGATGAAGGAAGTTCCACTTTAATTATGTTGTTATATTTAAGTATAGCGTTTGACACGACTGACCATTCAATTTCACTACAAAGGCTGGAAACTGACATTCGGTTTACATGCACTGCGCTTGCCTGGTTTAATTCTTATTTATCAAACTGGTACCAATACATACAGAAATGTACTGACCACAGTACTCATCATACATAAGTTAAATATGATGTCCCGCAGGGCTCAGTAATACAACTTTTACTGTTTTCACTTTTTATGCTTCCATTCGGAACTATCATTAGAAAACATAGCACTAATTTTCACTCATATTCCAATTATACTTTTCTTTTAGGCCGAATGCCATTTCTCTCCTTGCTGTTTGTAATTAATTTTATCAGCAAATTAAAAGAGCTGATAGATGAGAATGACTTGTCTCTGAATACAGAAATAAACGTAACAGTAAAAATTGGAGGTAATGATGCTGACCTCAACAACATCCCGACACTCTTTAACTCCATTTGAATCACAATTAGCTCTACTGAATCAGCACTCAATTAAGGTGTTATCTTTGACTCTAGTTTGTCATTTAAAGTGCACATTACAAAATTATCTAAAACATATTTTTATCATCTGAAATAAGTTGGAAGATAAGGACATTTACTAAATATGCAAGATACTGAGACAATAATTCATCCATTTATTTCTAGTAGGATTGACTGCTGCGATGTGCTATTCACTTGCTGTTCTAATTGTTCTACAGTATATGCAGTTTTCAGTTAATTTAAAATGCTGCTGCAAGAATTATTACATGAAACCTGAAAAATCAAATAAATACCTCCAGTTCTCAAGTTCTTACCCAGGATCCATGTTAAGCTGAGGGCTGATTTCAGAATTCTCCTTTTAACATATAAAGCCCTGAATGGCTAAGGCCCCACTTACTTATCTGAACTTAACATTGCACATTAAGATCTCAAGATTCTAGCTTACTTAAGATTCTAAGAATTAGTAAAATAACAGTTGGGAGTTGCAGCTTTAGTTACAGGACTCCAAAGCTGTAGAATGATCTGCCTACTAATATAAGAGATACCCTTTCAGTTTCAGTTTTAAATCCCAGCTGAAGACTCACTACTACAGTTTAGCATACCCTGACTAGAGCTGCTGACTAGCTGTACATGCTACATTCTGTTAGTCGTTTGTACAGAAACAGGAGTAATACAATATTTATAAACTGTGTTATAAACTCTTATCTATTCTGTTTCTCTTCCTGTCATTTGGACGTGGCACTTGGTGTCACTGCTCTGCTGCCAGGCTGCTCTCCTGCATATGGAAAAGTCATCTTGGATAGGGGAGCACTGGAATCATCAGATAGAAAGACTACACGACCATCACAAATTCCGCTGTAGAAACCCCAGGAGAGTAGGTAGGCAGCTAGTTGGCTGAGGTCTCCATGACCTCTTTTACAATTTGAATCTCCTCCATTGTCAACAGGCTCATCAATTAATTCATGAGCGGATGTTGTTTGTTTACATTTTAATCAGTTTTTTTTATTAAGTTTGTTTACATTTTAATCAGTTTCCACTTTGTTTTCTATGTGTTTAAACAAGTCTATCTTGATATATATTTATTCTGTATTTAATAAGTCGTATAATGTATTCTTGTATTTTGACTGAGAATTTGTTCACGGCGCTCTGTGCCTGTACTCAGTGAAGAGCACTATACAGAAATAAGTCGTATTGTACTGATATCTTAAAGCAAAGAGCAGACGATGAAATTTCAACATTACAAATGGAGTGTAGAACAACACATTTCCTTTTGTGCTTTATAAATGTTTAAACGTTCTGTGTACTTTTCTTACAGCAAGCTAAAATTATTACACTTTTTCCATGCATTATTGAGTGGTCTTCACGTGGAGCCTGACATTATTATCTTACACCTGACAATAATATTAAACAGACCCTGTGTTGCTAGTGTTGTTGGTAATCCACATGGGTTGAGTAGCAATAAAAAGATTTACATTGTACATAAATATTGCATATAAATATGTAGAAAAAATATTTTGTGAAGAACAACCCATAAAGCATTGGGGGATCGTGGGGCCCTGAGTGTTTGAGGGAGGCTGGATATATCAGCTGTCTGCAACACTTGCTCCTTTATGTCCTTTTCATGTCGTATTTTCCACCCAGGAATAAAGTTTTTATATATGTCACTTTTCCCCAAAGTTGAACATTGTCACAGTTAGGATCTCGACTAGTCCAAGGCTCCTGATTCTGGGATTTTTGAATTATGCTGAGCACCGTGTGGCCTAAAAAGCCCCTAATCTGAACTCATTTTTAGCCTGATTTCGGTACTATTACTGTGCATCACTTTGGAGTAAGTGCTACTCCATTGTTGTATATTTTGTGTCTCTGTTTAGTCTGAAAAAAAGGCTCGGCAGTTCTGTTTCACTACAGCCAGCAAGTGAAGATTTTGGAAGTGATTTATAATAAGCATGCACAGTTCTGCTGGGTATTAGTTGGGCTAGCCCAAAAAAAATTTCTTTCTACTGTATGTATTGTGCCACACTTTATCATCACTTATATTATGGTTCAGATTCCAGCATTAAAAGATCAGGATCTTGTTTTGGGCATTGACATGAATGTATCTACAGCCTGAATCTGCTTCTTGATAAACTTTTGCCTCACTACTTCTGTCCCTCATTTAACATCATGAGGCAAATTTGCACAGAAATTGTTGTTCTTAACCTCTCCACTAAGACGTTCACTTTTTATTCCTCCTGCCATCATTCACATTGGATGATCAACTATACTGTTGTCTCTCAGTCCCTGGCAGCTTCATAGTTTGATTCCAAATGTCCAGTCATTATGCCGCAAACCAAATTTTTCTTTCACAGCTTTTCCCAAACACCAATGGTAGTTTAACATATCCCTGCACTGCAACTCTTAGTTCAGTTATGGTAGATGATTTTTTTTGCAATAAACTCCAGCTCTGTCAGTGTTCCATATAGCTGTGTGTCTGTAATGGGTAGTGAAGGCCATTTTGATTCACTTAATGATTCAGTTCTTTCAAACTACCTGATTAGGTAAATTGATTTTGTTGATTTATTTGATTCATTAATTAAAAAAAAAAAAAACTTGAATTAATCTATTATATAATAAAACACTTAAGTGTGTGTGTGTGTGTGTTCAGTTCCTCAGAGCAATCTGATTGGTCAGCTTGGTTTTGGTGACACAATCGAAAGTGGAAGTGTGAATGTTAGATATATGAGAAGGAGAAACAGCACTGAAAGGAAGTTGAGAGAGTTGCCTGTAAGTATGGGAAGTATAAAAGCAGACAGGAGGCAAGCAAGACACCTCAAAAATAATGACAAGGCCAGGGAGTGCTGGTGAAGAGCAGTTCAGACACACGCGGACACACGAAAGATGCTAACAGTGCACATATGATAAGAGATAGCAAATATTTTTCTATTGCCTTTCTTGGACAAGCAGCGTGGCTAGTAGTATATGAATCTGATAATTCATGCTGGATAATATTAATCTCTTTCAAAGTGTGTAGCTTGACAATATAGTGATAATGTATAACTAAAATAAGACACTAAGTTCAAGAATCAAAAGTGAACAAGAATTATAAGACTTGTTCTCATGTAATGATTCAGTTCACAAATCAAATGAATGAGAATCGTGTGAGTCATGAAAGTCACTTTTTGAATTGAAGATAGGATTCTTGACCAATGAATATGGCTCTGAATATTCCAGAAATATATATTTAGTAATATTTTAACAATAAAAACATTTGTTTTGCATGTTTTTTACATAAGACTGCCAAGTGGATTATGCTCGTTTGTTTTCTTATATTGTTTTTTATATCAGTATGCTGCTGCTGGAGTATGTGAATTTCCCCTTGAGATTAATAAAGTATCTATCTATCTATCTATCTATCTATCTATCTATCTATCTATCTATCTTTCATTTGCCATTGTACGGGTCACTGGTCACTTTTGTGTTCTATTGTATCATAAACTTTTTTCTCTATTTTAAAATGAAAACTTGAGATTAAAAAATGTCTTTGACCATCACGCCAAGCTACATGGGATAAGTAACATATAAAAAATTTTTTTTTCAGTAGAGTGTTCCTTTAAAAAGAGAGAATGAAATCAGGAGATGGCGTGAACAGATGAGAATTCAAGCATGGGTCATAACCAGGATGACTACATTTATATAAACACGATCACATCATGTAGTGTGGAGGTTGAGACCCAGAGCTCCTCTTTTGGACATCTCAGAAACCAGGCAGGAGGAAGCTTCATCACGGAAATCTTTACTACTCTTCAAAGAGGGAGCCCTTCGTACAGCAGCTTCCTTACAATTTATAGAAGTTCCTCTTTACATAGCAAAGTACTGGCATTTAATATGTTTGTTTCTGTAACACAGCCGTGTGTGTGCCTAGCAGCACACTCTCCATCACACAACATAGCTTCTAGCATGCTGGCCATTTTTTGTTAGCAGTTGGCCTGTTATCTGACAACCTGCTGTAAGCTTTTTTGCAACACCTCACTAAAGAAAAGCTGCAGTTCTCAGCAAGTTACCATGCAGCCTAATAACCTTAATGCTTTATACTCACAAGTCAGACTCCACAGTAGCTAGAATTGTAGTAAAAAAAAAAGAATGATGAGCCATAAAGCTAAAAAAAGGAACATGTAACTAGAGCCAAATAAATCCAAGAGGTTATTTGTAGTCAGGGTGCAGAAAAAGTTGTCATAAGCAGTAACCCTGAAAGTTATTCATTTGTGAATCAAAATCATAGATGATGAGGAAGTGTAACAAGCTGATCATTATGCCATTGTGGTAATTATGTCATGCATCGGACATTCCTACTTGTCAAGCCTAGAAACAGAACATCATCCATGAACAAAACTACCCCAGAATGGCAGCGCCCATATGAAAACAAAACAGTACTGAAGGAGAATATGAATTAACATTAGTAAAACCATACAGGAACAAAAAATAAATATTATTATATAAATAGTAGATTCCTTTAAAACAACATGAACTATAAATAAATGTTTTTAAAGGCCAAGGAACAACTGGACAAAAATTATGAGCCTGCTCTTGACATTGAGGATGAGGCCATGCCAGATTCTCTGATATTGTCATTTGAGTTAGAAGAGGCCTTTGATTAAATTCATTTGTGTCGTTCTCTGGCTCTTGATGGTGTGCTGTCAGTTTTAATTTCAGAATGTTTACATGTGTTACTATACTCCTTTTCTACCTCCAAATTTAAACCTACAAGTAATTTGGCCATAATCGCCTCACGTTCTAAGCAGAGGAATGACCCTGAAGGTTGATCTAGCCATCACCCCATTTCATCGATGAACTCCAATGCAGAAAGTTTAGCTGAACTTCTTCTAAACCTACTTCAAGCCTAGGAGAGAGTGTTTCTGTGTTTCTGTCCCCGTCCCCAGGAGGGGCCACTTTCAAATAATTTTTACTACTTGCATCTTTGGGAGGTTGGTACTCCTATTTTGCCACCAAAGTGCCAGAAGGATGGCATTACTGAAACAAATTGCGTTCTCTGTAAGTTCTATTTGGATTTTTCTTGACTATGATTTTGGGGTTATGGACTGGCTTTGTTTGTTTTTTGAGGATTGCTACTTCAAGCTGCCCTTTTTTCTGTGTTCTTGTATCTTTGAAATTTTATTGTTTATAAATTTCTTTATTATAAAGAATCTTTGTTTCTTAGTGCCAAAGGTTTCCATGATTCCTTAACTCCCTTTCTAGGAAGTGTGTGTAATGTGAGGATTACTTAAGATTGTCTTCAGTATTATTGGGGGGGGGGGGTTATCCCTTTTATGTTTGTGTGGGCAGAAACCTACTTACTTTAAACCTTAGGCTTACTTTGATTTGTATGCCTTATTGTAAGCCTCCGTTTTTGTTGGGAGTCTTTAAGTGAGAATTAACCAATGCAGAGGCTGCTACAAAGTAGTGCTTATTAAAAAATATTTGGACCAATTTCAATATTGATTGCCACTGGAAGAGAACATTAATTTATTTTTGTTACAATTAATTGCTCATTTGACATTCAATCACAGGCCTAGTGTATTCCAACAGGTGTCTGGGAAGAGTCCTGGTGGTTCCAAACTTCTTTCATTTCACAGTTATTGAGACCACTGTGCTCTTGGGAACATTCAAAGCTTTCAAAATGGTTTTATACCTTCGCCCTGAGGGCGGCACGGTGGCACAGTGGTAGCGCTGCTGCCTCGCAGTTAGGAGACCCGGGTTTGCTTCCCGGATCCTCCCTGCGTGGAGTTTGTATGTTCTCCCCGTATCTGCGTGGGTTTCCTCGGGTACTCCCTCAGTCCAAAGACATGCAGGTTAGGTGGATTGGCAATTCTAAATTGTCCCTAGTGTGTGCTTGGTGTGTGGGGGTGTGTATGTGTGTGTCCTGCAGTGGGTTGTCACCCTGCCCGGGGTTTGTTCCTGCCTTGCGACATGTGTTAGCTGGGATCAGCGCCAGCAGACCCCCATGACCCTGTGTTAGGATATAGCGGGTTGGACAATAACTGACTGACTGACTGACCTGATCTTTACCTCGACATCAGTTTATCACAGAGGTCTACAGAGACTTGCTTGGATTTCATGGCTTGGTTTTTGTCGTGACATGCAGTGTGAATTGTGGGGCCTTTTATACAGTACAGTAAACTACAGTATATCCAATCATTTCAGTTTACTTCACACTTCGTGTTTTCTTCCTAGGTCATTAATTTCCCAGACTCTCGGTTTTTCAAAATTTTATAAGGGTAGCCTGTGATATGAGGGAATGTTTTCTATAAAGGGATTACTCTGTAAAAATGTCAAAAACAACTTACAAATGAGCATTATTTGTTATCAGACATTTACTACTCACATAAAAAATGCAACAAAAGAATTGTAGGTAATTGCACTTTCTCTAAGTATGCTGATCGGTTTCATCATATAATATGTAAACATTGGCAGTTCTCCATCTAAATGCAGTTTTGTCAGAACCGTCATAATATTAGAGATTTTTACAAACATCCTTCCCTCCATCCCAACATATTGCAACTCGTGCTCTTATCCTGGCATTTCCTTTGCTTACACTGTAGTTGTTGTGTAAAAGTTCTCAAGAGAACCACAAATCGCACCAAATTGTATCCAGTGTCCCTTTCTGCTATTATATGTCGGGAAAACAATTTATACTGTTAGACACAGGATTGTCGAACATAATAGTACAATAAGAACGTGTCCATTAAAACATTCAGTTTCCAGCACTACAGTCTTTGCTGATCTAAAATATACAGTTCTAGAAGTTGTAGACAACCACGACCCCTTTCCCACCAAAATTATGATGATTATAATAACATCATGTTCTACAGAGAAGCCTTTTGGGTATTTAAACTTAAGGCCATTCACCCATCTTGTTTAAATGAGGCTAGCGACTTAATGTGTTTAACTGTATAAATACACCTGGTTACGTTTTTTCCTTAACTGATTTCAGCTACTGCGGTGGGTTGGCACCCTGGATTGGTTCCTGCCCTGTGCCCTGTGTTGGCTGGGATTGGCTCCAGCAGACCCCCATGACCCTGTGTTCAGATTCAGCGGGTTGGAAAATGGATGGATGGATGATTTCAGCTACGTCAAGTTTTGTACCAGACGAGAGCTCGAAAGATGGCAGAGTCAAAGGCAGACAGCGCTCAGTAAACGTACCTCTGTTGTAAATCTGTCTTGATGACACACACGATATGTATTCTCTTGATTTCTCTTTATTCTTAGACCTAAACGTTGAGTCAATATATTGAATTCATGTGCCAGTTTATTAATGTGAGGTGAGCTGTCTTCCTTATTTTATTTTTGTTATTGTTACCTTTTCTTTATAATATAGTACAATTCTAAAATACTTTTTTGATCTCTCTCACAGTCTCATAGAAACAAAAGCAATTCTGTTTGACAGATAAGAAATTATTTTTATTTACTCTCTATCACTGCTGTGAGCGTTTGCTTAATCCTTACAGTTTGTACGTTTGTTTTTTTCTGCCGTAGTGCTTGTCTGGTTACCCTTCTGTTTGTAATTTGGAAGTTGCATTGAATAACGTCTCTGAAAATGTCAAGTTTATTGTAACATACACAGAGATCAGTGAAATTCTTAATTGCATGTGTGGCCAGAATGCCACATGTTGCTGCTCTCCCGTGATTAGTGTATTTTAGAAATGAAAGTTTTCAGTACAGCTAACATATTCCCTGGGCACAGATTATTTGATAGAATAAGTTTTGTGTTTCTACCAGCCTGATAGAAATACTTGGCCATGGTTCTTCTGAGCCTGCTGGTTTCTTAAGTCTGCTGGGAAATTAAATCTTTACAGAGTTCTTTTTAAGTTGATGCAGATTTATGCAGAAGTGGGAGAAGCGCAGATGAGAGTGTACTTCATGGAAGCAGATCTGAAGGGGCTCTCCTGTCTCGAAGGCGGTTCACCCGTTGACCGGTGGGTACACACTGCACTGCAAACCACCAGTGCACACCCTTCATATGGGAAGAGGCTCTGCGATGGCTAAATAATCCTTAGAAACACCCAACTTGCTACAAACAACATTATCCAAATTGAAAATGAAAGTCTGTCTGGCCAAATCACATATGAAAAGATGTTAATATTTAATCTGACTATTACATCCGTGGGTGGCGTATGACCCAGTGGCCAGTACTGCTCTCTCGCCTGTCCTCACAGCTGATTTTGAATGCCAAGCCCCGCTGCTGCTTGTATGAAGTTAGCGTGTCCTGCCCATGTGTGTCTGGGTTTAGTTAGGCAGCTGCTCGGACCTGCGCCAGTGTGGGCCTGTGTGTGTGTGCCTTGTCTGGGACGGGGGCCTCCTTTTTATTCAGGAGCAAAATGGAGACAACAAAAAGTAGCATGCATTCATTTATTGCTAATTATTGAAATGAATTGTTCAACGCAAACCTTGAAATACCCAATCACCTTGTTTTATCTATATTAATTGTTTAATATTTGTTTTATTTTCAGTAGTAACTTACTTTCTAAAGATGCACACGTTAGCTTCATCGATGATGCTGACTGTGAGAGTGACAACGGACACTGTGGTGGACTTGTGTCCTGTCCAGGGCCGTTGGCAGCATTATGCCCAGTGCTGCCAGGCTCAGCTCAGCTTCCCAAAACCCCAAACTGGATCAAGAAGGTTTGAGAATATTGTGATATGTCACGTAATTACTTATGGTTTCTAACTCTGCAAAATCCATGGTCAAAAGGTGAAGATGAACTTCTATTTATTTTGTGTTCTTATCTATTACAGACAGTGCTTTTAATTTGGCATCTCCACATTTTTAGACCGTGTATGTTACATTTTATTAAGTGTGTGCTTTGTACCTGATCGCCACTTTTGTTATGTTTCAGACAGGCTTCCTTCCCTGGCTAGGTTTCAGATTTTTTTTTATGATTATTTTATTTACATTAATATCACTTGTGTTTATCTATATATATAAAAGCCAAATATCACTGACTCACTCCTCACGAAATCTCCCGAATCATGAGGACTTGGGACTTGAAATTTGGAATGTAGGTTACACTTGGCCCATAGGTGCTCACCAAGAAATGGTTTTAAAAATGTTGTGGTCCAAGCGCATTCTGTCTGTATGTCTGTCTGCTTTTCACCAGAGAATTACTTAACAGATTTAGATCTGGTTGTTTTCTATAAGCTTCTCGGGTCCTCCCTGCGTGGAGTTTGCATGTTCTCCCCATTCTGCATGGGTTTCCTCCCACTGGAGCGTCAACTGGATGATAACATACATACAAGACCACAAGACAATCATATTAGTGAGTCTTCATTGTTAATTTATTTTTATTTTTAAAGTTGTGTTTTTTTATTATATTTTTCTCAAACAATTAAAAAAAATACTGGGTATTTCAGCTAGTTATTTACGTATATTCTTTATTTTTCAATGGGTCTCTGTATCAATGCCTTGGTTATGTTCCATGTGTTTTGTGGGTGGTCCCCCAGGAGGTGGGGGTCCCTGCCAATCAATGTCCTCCAGTCTATAAACGTAGATGTTCTCCCACATTTACTGGTGGTTCATTAGAATGCTCTTCAGAGTTTTGGTGGGTTTCTGTGCCTTTTGATACGTTTTGACCTTCTGCCCTGTGTTTTGACTCCTCTTTGGATTTGTGATTTTTGTGACTGCGTTTGCCTCTGATTGCCTTATTGTCGAGGCCAGCATTTCCTAACCTGTGGGCTGCAGTGGCATTACAGATGGACCATGACCAAGCCCGGATGAAACCTGCTCAGATGATCGTCCTGATTCACAGTGGCAGCGTTGCAGAAGGATGGCACCAATCCTGGACATCCCCTGCTGCATAATGTGCAGGTGCCTTCGACATACCTCTCAAACTGAAGAAATACTGAATTTTTAACTCAACAACTTCTTAAATCTGCAGTTAGCATGTTAACAGTTTTTCTGCAGTGCTTTGCTCATCTCGCCAATCCAATTGCCTCAAATAAGGTGTAATATTTGACAGAAGCACATTTTAAAGTGACTGAGCTGTAGGATAATACTGTAGGTATACATGTAATCTATATAGATTAAATCATAACCTGATTGTTTGTTTCTTCAAAAATAACACAAACAGCTAAACCGATATTCACAAATCTGTGCATGTGCGTATTTGGTGGTTCAACACCCTTTTAAGGGTATTTTAATATCAACTGTACAGGATATCAGTGAGAATGGGTTGCAATGGAGAGGACCACCCATAAAACCAGTGTTAATGTAGGGACTACAATTCCCATCAGGCAGCAGGAGTGCACTGTTATCAATGAGCACAACGTTTTGCAATGGCCAAAGCAGGACCTTCTCAACTAATCTGGATAACAAAGTTGTTGTCCTGCTGGATTACAGCTTTTGCCTAATAGTACGTCATTTTGTCTTGTCATATTGTGTTTAGTCAATTGTTGAATTGCTCAATTTCCTAAAGACAATTTGTCCCTGTTTATTTTCTTCTAGACCCTTTTCTGAGAAATATAAGGGTCCCACAAGTATATAACAATATTCCTTTCTTTTAACCCCCCAAAAACCTTTAAACTCCAAAACAGCCTTTTTAGCATGTCTGCAAAACAAAGTTTAGTGTCCATTTCAAGTCTGTATCTAAAAGGAAACTCGGCTGTTTCGCTCGCCCCTGTCTATTATTTTCCATTGTTTATATAATATACTGTTATAATCAGTGAGCAAGATTCAAGTCTCCAGACGAGAACAGTGGCAGCTTACTGCATTCTGGTCAAACGTGCAAATAAGAATTTCACTGTACTGAGTTCACTTGACAACTTTCTAACTTTAACTGATTACACTGCCTTTTGTTTTCAAAGCAGATCTGTACATTTTTGAAAAATGCAACACTATTTCACACCTGCATACCACCACTAAGTCACAGTGAAACTGAACGAAAGCTGAGTTTTAGTGCAGTTCTGAGTTCAGAATATGCTAGAAAGAGAACGACTGAGAATGGTGTTAGCAACTTTTACTGTTTCTTGGTGACAGACATTAATTTAGGTCCATTTTATAAAAAGGTACTTATAGTTTTAGGCTTGAATGCCAGGAGTGCAATTTTAAATCAATGAATCCAGTTTGAATCAACCTTATGACATTATTGAATACCAGCACTGCTGTGGTCCCCAGTACCTGAACAAAGGCCTGCAGCAATGACCCCCCAGCACCACCACTATAGATATGTTCTGTGGGTCAGGAATTAAATTATTTAGCAAGCCATCCAATTTATTAATGTGGTGTTAAATGTCTATTTGTGAAACCGCAGCAAACCAGCAAATACAAAGATGTTGCATTCAAGATACAAACCAAGCAAAGTTTTATAGCAATTATGGAATGCACAAAAAGAATAAATGCTGGAGGCATAAGAGCAGAGAAATGATATTTTCAGAGAGATAGTGTAAATGATGGATGGGACACTTACATTTCAGCTAGCAATGACAAAAGAGTCAACATTTAAAAACACAGAGATGTTTGTTTTCTTACCTTAACCCATTATGAAATACTAGCTGTGCTACCCATCTAAGACAAGTTAAAATCTAAGTAATCAGCATTAACGATTGCAGTGCACCATCTGTTGGCATGTATTTTGTCAAGTAATAAAATGTATTACGTTTATCGTTCTTACAGATGGCACATCACAAACATTTGTAGTAATAAGATACATCACTACAGATGTTTGTGATGTACCATCTGTTGGAATCACAAATGCAATGTATAAGTTCTCTGTTATGTGACATTTGGTTTGGGATTCATAAAAGTAGTGTTAATGTTTGTGGTACACCATCTGTTGGAATTACACATGTTTGTGATATGCCATTTGTTGGAATGACAGCATTCAGAAGGACACACAGATACTTATCATTTTAGTAAGATGGATACTTGGACAATGTCAGATATACCAGCTAGTCAGAAAATAAACAAATGCAATATATTTTTAAACATTACGAATAATGTGAATAGCATTTATTTTTGATTTTTGTGGCTTTGTTATCTTCTGTGCTGTTTTCTGCCAAAGTCTTCACACTTTTGGGGTCTGAAGCTCAAACTTTCATTTTAAGAGGCAAAACGTTTTTTTTTCCATTTGTATTTTCTCATATAGTTTGATGACTCTGCTAAAAACAATAGATCACTCCTCAAGCACTCTTGTTATATGTTATTATCAGATATTTATTACTTGCACAAAGAGTGAGGAAGAAAACTAAATTACCTTCTCATTACATCCCCATATACTGATAAATCAAACTCGCTTAGTATCAAATTAGTAACCTCACAGAGAGGACACTGCATCTTCTTTTCATAAATGCCATGGCAGAGATCATACTTCTTTTCTTATTCATTAGAATCATAATATTAAAAGAAGATATATGAATTAATAAAAAATAAGTTCAAACCAAAATTACAAACATAAATATAGTCGGATAATAAACATGAAGCTAAAAGCAGCCAAGGCATTTGTATTATGATCTGCCCTTAAACAAGTTTATAAGCTGCTGCTTGCATTTTGGGTTCATTCCCATCTAAAGTGTTTCTGCAACATTTAAAGAATTTCCAGATTTGAAAAAAAAATGTCCAGTAAAACGAGAATCCAAAAGACTAACATCATGGTTTTCTTTTTTTTGCCACAGCATTTGACAAAGACAACACAGTTTATAAGGTTACAGAGCAGGGCTCCTGCTCCTGCTCCTGTCGTGTAAGACCCTCTTTATCCTCCGCATTTCCAGTCTGGAGTTTGTCTTCAATGAGTTTGCGTTCTTCTCAGCCGTATGCAACATCTCAAAGGCAGAGTCGTTGTTCAGCTCGCTTCTTAGTGTTCTGGACATGAAATACAAGAGACACCTTGAATGAAGCTGAAATGCTTCCGTGTCTTATAAATACAATACTTACTAGCTAATATTCCAGAATTTGAAAGGATAAATTTGATATTTTTCAAGAAGAAGTTATTTCTTCACAAACATGGACTATATGCATTTGCTGTGTGGAATTGTGTTCTATAGTTAAGCATTTTCTATAAATATTTTGAAATATGTTACCTGCGCTTGTCCTTTACAAAGGAAGCTAATGAAGCACAAAGCAAGAGTGGAAAATAAAAGCATTAAAACTTACTAGACACGGCCTTTTTTCAAGCCAAGACATTTGTCAAGTATTGTTCAGCATTTTACGATTACTCACACATGGTACAGTAGCTTATACATCTCATTTTTGAACAAAAAAAACACCAAAATCATGAGATTGAGCCATTTTAAAAGAAGACCTGTGTGCCCACTAGCCCAGTGTTTGTCTTCTTCCGCAATAAACTTGTGTGGGGTTTTCTCTAGAAAGGCAAAATCACAGTAAATTGTTCATGCCATGTGTTTTGACTAATTTCTCGATCTTTGTAAGAACTCACACAAGCAAACAGACAACATACCCTTACCTCAAGAAAAATAGTACCAGGAATATGTGATGAAGAGATTGTTTCCAGATCCCTTTTGTTGTCACAAACATGCACCGGAAGCATGGACAGGCATATTTTCTTTTATCGAAACTCAAAGAGGGCGTATTCGGTAAATTTTAATTATTTTATATTCATGTGGTGCTTAATGTTCCATTGTCTCCATTTAAATTGTCAGTGTGGGCAAGATGTTTTTTAAAATGTATTGTGGTCATCCAAGTGAGAGAATCACAACTGGAGAGTTTTGGGGGATACCAACACTCCTCTTCCCATTTACTTTTAGTCCCAAGCAAAAAAAAAACTGCTCAATGGTGTAAAAAATCAACAAACGTAATTGCCACATAATGAGGGTGGACGCTTATTAAACCGGCTCTGCCATTATAAAGCGCCTCCCTTTAGGCTGTCTCCCTAATAAGTGACGTCTCCTTCTGGGCGGTCATCCTTTTGTAGCCCAGGGACCAAAATGGACGGAGTCAGTTGTCCACACTGAGTGGTTTCTCGGAACTGTGGAGGAAGAAAACGACAAGACAGTTAGCAGCAGCGCCCCGTCTCGGCCCAGGGTGGCATAACACACCAGGGAAGAGCCTGGATGGTGACCCTCCGGCACTCATGCATGACAGTATAGAAAACGCTTAACTTTAGAACACAGTTCCACATGGCAAAGGCGTATATACTGTGATTGAGAAGAAATAACTTCAACATGAAAAATACCAAACTTAACCTTTAACTGAGAACTTAATTACACAGGGTGGCATGATGAATTTTCCTCTAAATATTTCCAATTTCATATTGCTGTTACATAAACCTGCTTGGACTTTTTAGTTTCTAGTTCCTCTTAATACTGTATTTTACTATCAGTTAACATTGTAGCTGGGGTGAAGTCAGCGGCTATAATATTTTTGACAATAAATGGTTAGAATGTTTATTAGAATTTAAAATTATCTGAAGCTTAGTGATCGAGTTTAATTTGTTTTAAGACTGAAGTATTTTTGGAGAGGCAACTATAAAATGTAATGCTATGCTCAGAACCCAGTGCAATTGTGGCATGAATTATGACATAAAAATAAAACATATAGCATGTTATTCCTACTGTGGACGCTGGCCCGGACACAGATAGGTGGACACCGATGGTTCACTCAACACACGTTTATTATACATATTTACAACAATAAAGTGCAACCCCAAATCTCCCCCAAAGTCCAGGCCTCACAATGTCTCTCTCTTCTCTTCAGGCCGCCTCCTTTCCTCTCTTCTCCTCTCGCTCTGTCTCTCTTCCTTCTGACTCAAGCCAACAAATGGAGGGAGGCAGCCCTTTTTATCCCCACCCGGATGTGCTCCAGGTGCCTCCCAATAATCGTCCGCCAGCACTCCCAAGTGTGGCAGAAGTACCGGCTGCGCACCCAGAAGCACTCCGGGTGTCCCTGGTCTTCTTCCCCCCAGCACTTCCAGGTGTGGTGGAGGTGCTGAGGGCCAGGGCTCCTCAGGCATTGGGGCGCCCTCTGGTGGTGACAACGGGCCCCTATAGGGTTGAGCTTCTAAGCTCTGTTCCCATGGTCCCTAATGCCCCCCCTTGTGGTCTGGAGGAGGCGCAATCCTTCCTCCGGTCCTTCTGTGCATCCCGGCTGGGTGCCACCCCCAGCCACTTGCCACACTAGATAGATAGATAGATAGATACTTTATTAACCCCAAAGGGAAATTCACAAATTTCACTACATATGAAGCAAAGTCTTTTTGAGATTTGACAATGTTTATTAAAAAAAATTAAGTGAGGGATATGCTGAGATCAAAATCAGAAAAAAACAAAAAGCAGATCAAGATATTAAGATCAAGAAGCAAAACAAACACGCAGGTCGTGGACAAAAGAAGGTCAAAACCGAGAACAAAACCTGCCACTGACCTTTGAATCTTCACACTGCTAAAAAAGGGTCTGTGTGGCTCTGATGACTCTCTGTCCTTTTGACTTTTGGATTTGACCCTTGCTTCACTTTTTTTGACTCCATTCTTTCTCCTGATCCTCATTCTTAATTTTTGGACCAATTTCTTTTTTTATGTAGTCAGCACACTTATAATCTGCCTATTCTGCTGCAGATGCAAACACCACACAGACAAATAAACAGATTGAAGTGGACTAGAAGATGAAAATGGGCAGTTTCTAAATTGGGAGATTATGAAGAAAAATTAAATGTTGAAGCCTAATACATTTCCATAACTTGTAAACCAAAATGAAGGAAACAAGTAGTCAAAACCATAAATCAAAATTAGCACAAATAGTACCAAAACAATCCACCATCATGGACAGTAACCTAAATACTTGTGATGATGTCATCAACCTGCAATTTTTGGGCTTCAACCCTGTCATTGAGATGCCAGACTATAGCAACTAGGAACATGAAGTGGTGGTGACCATAAAAATCAAACCGGCATTGCAGTAATCGCAAAATCAACAGTAAATTTAAAATACTGCAGCAACCTCAAGGTCCATGTTATGAGAAGTTTACTTTAACAATTTGTCACTCTTAGAATACATTTTTCCAAGCCGAAGTAAATGTGGGAATATGGGTTACTTCCATCCATCCATCCATTTTCCAACCCACTGAATCCGAACACAGGGTCACGGGGGTCTGCTGGAGCCAATCCCAGCCAACACAGGGCACAAGGCAGGAAACAATCCCGGGCAGGGTGCCAACCCACCGCAGATGGGTTACTTTAATTTTGCAAATTTTCTCCACGGTTACTTTTGTATTATAATGTTTCCTGATCATAGAGATTATTTATTTCATGGTGCTGCAACATTGTTTTGTTTTGCAAATGGGAGCCAGCATGTTATGATTTCCTTTACCATCATGCTGCTCCTGGTTGCCAAGGATGGTGCCACATCTTACATCCTCAGTGCAACCCCAATTGCCAATATTTGTATGCATGATTTGGATAAAAAAAAAAACAAATGAATCGAGTGCACATTTCTCCCTTTCAAATTGCTGGTTTCTGAACGTTCATTTTTCCCTCTTCATTTGCTTTAGTGATTAGGCTTTGCTACAATAGATTTTATCTTCTTGGTTTCGATTTCTTTTTGGTTTTTCCTACACTTCATCTCCTCGTTTCTCTTCCAGCCTTCGAGCAGAATAGACCAGACCTGAGACGGACATGCTCCTCCGATGGCCACAAACTGGGGATGGGAATACCTGGAGAAGCCATCTAAAAAGCAGCTCCGTGTGCACCATGAGAAGGGGCACAGACACAGCACTTAAAGAGCACTTTGATCTCATCTCCCAGCTGGGAGTGCGTGTCACTGCTGAAGACCTCAGCAGGATCATGGAAGAGGTTGCTGAAGATGCCATCAGTCCTTTGTAAGGCCACTCACTAATTGGCTTAAAGTGGGTAATTCCATTCCTCCATTCCTCTCATACAACCCAACACTTACATAAATAACAAAATATAATCATAAAGCAAAAATAAAGCTGTATTCTCTAAATCAGGGGTCCCCAACTCCGGTCCTGGAGGGCCCCAGTGGCTGCAGGTTTTCATTCTAAACCTTTTCTTAATTAGTGATCTGTTTTTGCTGGTAATTAACGTCTTTTGAAATAATTATAATTAACTTGTTTTCTAAGGTTTATTCCCCTGAATTTCTTCATTGTTCCTCTGAATTGCTTCATTTCTTTCCTTAAATGGCACCCAAACAGAAGTGAAATGTGAGCGAGTGAGCCAACAGAAGACCAACTAAGTCAGGCCCTCAAACTCCAATTTCACTCCAAGCAGTTGCTTAATTAGGAGCCGAGTCTTGTTGTTAATTAAACTCGTTCTTTAATTCCATGGCTTGTTGCTGCTCTCGTTATGCAATACCAGACATTTCTGAAATTGTTGATTTTCTCTTTTCTAAGAACACTGTTAAAATATTTTGTGGATCTGAGCAGATCACCATTCCTGAGACCTTCACCTTTCTTTATTTTCTGATGTTGTGTGACGGTCATAGTTTGCTGGTCCTGTTTTGGCTCATTTTGTATTGTTTGGCTGCTAATTAAGGAAAAAGAAACAATTGAGGGACCTGACTCTTCAAGTCAATTAAAATGAATTCAAAAGAAGTTAATTAGCAGCAAAAACTGGTCACTAATTAAGAAAAGAGTTAGAATGGAAACCTGCAGTCACTGGGGCCCTCCAGGACCAGAGTTGGGGTCCCCTGTTCTAAATAAAAACCTTCAAAACATTAATAGAGCAGTGTTAAAAAATTCTAAAAGATCAAAACACTGCACCAAAAGAGCATTTCATAACACAGCCTAGGCAGCCTGTCCTATTTCTACCGCTTGACAGAACTCTGGTGCTCCCCGGCTCAGATGTATAGAGCAGGTGGCCTTCCTGATCAATTCAATAATCTTGTTAAAATTCCCAAATTAATATGGAAGTGAAAATGCAGGCTAGCCAGAGGTTATTTTTTAACCCACCGCTGACACAAAGAGTGACTGACAGCTTTCTCTAAGTGAAGCCACATCCCGAATTTGAGTTTTTCTAACACTGTAATGTGACAGAAAGACGCTCTCAATATGAAATCAATTTTTAAATGTCTTTCTTTGAATGTAGTGCAGCTATTGAATTATAAAATTGGTTGTTTCTTTCATGACAAACCATACATAACGACTCATTGTCAGAGTGGCACGAAGAGGTTAGAATATCACATCTCCTGAATATCAAGAAGATTTTTAGGGTTTAAACTGTTTTACTAATTAATTTTCACATTGTTAAGAGTCCTGGATTTTGTCCTTTTTATGATAAATAAATATTACAATATATTTTAATGTTAAATCTGAAAGTGAGCTGTAAACTGTAAATAAGAAAAAACAATAAAATGAAATTTGGGCCTGTGACAGTGACACTAAAGATTGTAGCCCTGTAATCTGTGAGACGCAGCTGTCACAGTCAATTAAGTGTACCACATGTTTATTATGTGACAAGTGACACTGATTTGTTTTGTGGAAAGCTGGGGCTTCTATTTGATATCCTAAGGAGGAACTTTTATGGGCATCAGAATGTAAATAAAATATAGCCATGTCTAGTATAATGACAAAATGTACCTTCAAGATGAGTAGACAGACCTCAAAATGAGAGTTTGGGAAAAGCTGATGGGTCACATCTCCTTAGGAGCCGGAATAGCATTGCTGTTGGAGTCTCTATGCCAGTAGTTCTTGGATGCCTTAAAAATGTCCCTACGCTAGCAATAAAATCACTTCTGTAATGTCATTGTTTCAAGGTGCCACGGTTACTGTACATGAGATGGTGGAGCACATGCAAAAAGCTCACCCTGAGGCAAAAGTACTAAGTCATGATTAAGTGTCCTCTTTCTGGAATTAATTTTGCCCGACCAAAAAAAATACCCTAAAGTTAAACTCTAAGTTGATCCCAGACGCCATCCCACCAGATTGGCAATGTCTAGTGAGTGAAGTCCTTCTGTCTGATGAGGACCTGCGATCAGGGCAGTGTGGCGAGTAGGGACTTTGCATTTCTACATGTGTTACCACCAAGCTGGTTATTTTTATGGTGACTTCCTGTGTGTAGCACCATAAAAACGTAAAAGAATGACCAAATGCTTGAATTATGTCTTGTAGACTTTTCATAAGTGTATTCCATTTGTGAACTACCACAAAATGTGAAAGATCAGCTGCTCTTTATAGACTCTTTCCTGTGTGAAGTTTCCTAAACCACTAAGAAAAGTCATTGCTTATTGGAGCAAAAAAACAAAACAAAAAAAAACACCTTAGTGATTTTCCATGGATGCTTGCTTTTTAAAGGGTATGTTTAAGAAAGGCTAGGGCTAAATAAACCCTTTAAGAAAAAGGATAAACAAAGCCATAAAATATATATACAGTATATATATAAAAAATACTTTTTAAAAACCACACTTATATTAAGTTAAAAAGTATACTAAAAAGTAAAAAATAAAATCATACATCACTTGTAAAATAAAAGGTGGGCGTAGATTTTATATATATATATATATATATATATATATATATATATATATATATATATATATTATTTTCAGCTTTTTAGTCTTGGGTTTGTTTAGTATAATTTTGTTATCAATATTTTAACACTTCCTTTAATATTTCTATCCGTTACTACCGCCATCTATTGGTGAAATCTTGAACTATTCTTCATATGAAAATTTCATTTCTTAATTAACATGGATTAATCGATCAATTAGTGAAACCGATTATTGATTCATGTATTGCCATCGGAAGTGAGTAAGTGTGCAAAATTTCAAGTCATTTGGACAATAGGAAGTGGGTTAAATAGTGATTACTGTACAAGATTTGTACCAGACAACAAACAGGTGAAGTTAAAATAAGTGTGGTAATAATAATGATAATAATAAAATAAAAAGTGCTTTAGGTTTCTATGATTCCTAGTTCAGTAAATAGGCAGCAGCTCACTTATTGTCCAAGCCATACATTCTTGCATGTGTTTGGGGGGATTGTGCCTTCTTATAATATTTATATTTTTCTTGAACGTCTGTAAAGTTTTGATTTGCCATTTGAGACAAATCTATCTATCTATCTATCTATCTATCTATCTATCTATCTATCTATCTATCTATCTATCTATCTATCTATCTATAAATGAACATCTTTTTTGTTTCTATAAATGTAATAACCACCTCTCTGTACGATTCACTCCATTGACCCGGGTTATAATTCGGTCACCATCCTTCTTGTCAAGGCGGCTGGCATCAGGAAGGTCATCTGGCCGTAAAAATGTTTGTTCCAATAAAGTGTCTGTTAACCCAGAAGAGACAGAGATGGCGAGATCCTCTGTGATTTAGTACAAATCATGGAAGATTAACTTTTCGTAGCATCTTTCTTATGTGGAGTAGCATAAAGTACAAAAGCACGGTCTTTAGTGCTTTTATTATTGACATGCCTTCATGCAGCACAAAGTGAATGTGACCGCTTAGGGATTTTAGAAGGAATGTGCTCTTCTGGGGACTTGACTGCGATTACAAAAGGAAGATGGATGCTCCCCTGTGCTTACACACCCCAAAATATACACACAGGTTCTCTAGCAAGATTGGAACACATCAAAGAAAAAAGATGACAGTTTTTTTTTCTGAAATTTTGAGAACAGTTTTGATTACATCTTTTGTCAGTTATGCTCTGTATTAATACTTTGTGATAGATCTCTTTATGAAATGTAATAGAAAAGACAAAAAAACTGTTCTGGTTAGACAAGCACTTTGCCAAGTGAAGCCTTTTTAGATTTTTGTTTCAGATGTTAGGTACTGCAGATATTTCAAGAAGGGACTTTTTAACGTATAGCTGCACTTCCATATCTTCATCTGCCCTTTTTCTTTTATGAAAGTATATTGTAAAGTATTTGTCAGAATGGCACAGGTATGACTAAATGAAGAACTATCAAACACGTATCTTGTCAACTAGAGGATATATTTGTCTCTCGACACCTTGTGTAAGATCCTCTCCTTGGAGATGCGGTACATTTCACTTTGCACTTGTGCCTCACTTTTTCCCCTTCCAGATGAGTCAGTTTCTGTTTGGCCTAATTTCACTTGTCATCTTGTTAATTTGTGCAGGAGCCTGTGCAGCTCTCCTGTGGCCTCCAGAAGCTTAAAGAGACCCCTGGTATAAACTGCTGCCTTGCATTGACAGACCCTCTGAGTTCTGATATTTAAATAGTGAGGTCCTGAACACTGTGGTGTAGGAGTGCTGGGGGCACCGTGCCAACAGTCTGCACAGAGGGACCACAAATGATCTCCCTTCATGCCTCACCAAAGTATCCATGCACCTTCTTTCTTGCTTTCTCAGCAAGTGGTAACTCAGGCCCAATTCATTTCATCCTTTGTCTTTTTCTCTTTGTAAAACTGATTCACGCCTCTTCACCTGGAATGTCTCCCAAAAGAAGTTATTTTTGGCACTGAACCTGAATTCTCATTCCTTCCCAATGTAGGCCTGCTCTTATGTACTGTACTGTATTTCTTTCTGTATTTAGCAAAGTGAAATTTCAAAACACCAACATTTTTCAATATCCCTGTGAGTTGCGTCAATCTGTTGATTCATTCATCCATTTTGTGTGACTCATTTACTTGATTTCTGGGATGTGGAGTCCACCTCTGGCAGCATCGGTTACATCCAGGGGAAAAAGCAATGCACTACTAGGCCCACCCCCAAGTGCACTTCCACTTACAAAACAGATTTTCAAAGAGCACAAAAAGAAATGATTTCACACAGAAATCAACATAAAACGTCTGTTGCTGCATGCTGCGGCTGCCAGTTCGCCAGGAATGCGCAGCAGGCTGGGTGCCAGGCTGTCTTTGTATGGTGGGGGCCGAGGGCTGCAGCAGCGGTCGCAATGCATCATAATCAGCTTTGAACCTTTTGTCATTGTAAGTGGCGGTCCTCCCAGGCGAACATTGCCATAAGCACATCAGCTACACAAACCCGTTCAGTACCACAATCATTTGGGGACCGATCAGCTGATGCTGGTACCTCACATTCATTTTCGATCACTTGTATCAAAATCAGAGTCCGACAGGTCAGAGTCCAATTCAGTAATAATATGCAAAACATCGTCCACGTTTTACTTTACGCATTCATTTCAATCTCTTGCCAGATGTTAATGCCATTTTTGCAGTTGTTTGCTCCTTGCTACTCATGCGAGCGCAGGGAATCTTGGTCTATTAGGAAGCTAATTTTCCTTCTAGCAAAGAGAGTCCAACTGAAATATAATGACGGATTTTGTCACCGTTTATAGCTGATTACCACCGTCAACCTCTCCATTTGAGAAAAGTCGACATCTGCCCTGAAAGACTTTTAAGTTGCTTGCTCTTATTCTTCATATTGATAAATCTTGAGCAGAAAGGTTACGTTTGTCTCCTCACAGAGTATGAGTCCCAGTACCTTACAGCTTTAGAAAGGCAATCAGGATAAGTCAATACCTCAGCCATCCGGCACAACTGTTTTTCTCGCTCCTCCATTCTAGCAAACGGTTCAGGGCCATTGGCACTCACACCAGTAGACTCAGGGACAGTTGGTACTCACAAGTCATACAGTTGCTTAACGGTCAATCATAGGAACAGATACTCTAAAATAACGCACGGTATATGCTGTACTCTGTATAATATTTGCAAATACATACATGCTGTATGTATATATTGTGACAGATAGGGGGCGCTGTCGTCCCTTTGAACCCTCAGATCAGACGTCAGACACCAGTTAAAAGTCCAATTATTATTTATTTTATAATAATAATGTGCACCAAGCACCCTCCACTCCACAATACTCATAAACCAACACACAATACTAATAATCACTAATCAATAAACAATCCTCCACTCCCAGACGCGTTGCCACTCTTCCTCCTGACCCAGCTCGTCCGTCTGGGATTTTCCAGAGTCCTTTATAGCCCTTGACCCGGAAGTGCTTCTGATCCCTCAGTCCATGTGACTTCCCAGCACTTCCGGGTCAGGTGAAAACTCCTCTTCTTCATCCCGGAAGTACGTCATTCCCTCTGTCGCTGTGACTAAGACGCACTTCCGGGTTATGGGGAACATACAAGTCCTTGAGCCTCCCTTTAGCGTCCTCTGGTGGCCCCCACGATATCCAGCAGGGTTGTGAATAGAAACTGCATTGTCCAGGATTCCCTGCTGGCCTTCGGGGCACCTCCATGCTACAGGGAGGGCTCCATCTGGCGGCCTGGGGGTATTGGCCGGGATGAATGGCTGGCCATATACCACAATATATATATACAGCATATATATATATATATATATATATATATATATATATATATAAGGTATTGCATACTATGTATACCTTTTTATTTGCTTAGTTTTTTAATTTTATCATTTTCAACTCTCCTGACAGGACATTCAAGTATGAATTTCATTGTACTATGTACACTTGAGAATATACTTGACAAGCACAACTGCCACATGATCTGCTAACCTCCAGCCTCCTGCCTTGTTTCCATTTCTTTTGCTGTACTCTCCATCTTGTAAGAACCCTCAGCTTGTCACCTTGAGCTATTTTTTCCAGATGTTGCAGATATATGTACTTGCCATAATTTCTTATTTTAAAACATAGTGCTTATGTGAAATTGTCTTCATGCTGGGTGCCATTTCATGTTGCTAGCGCCATTGGGTCTGCAGTGTTCTAAGTTTATCTTTGGGTGTATGTGCACATGTGCAACCTGAACGTTCCAGTTTAATGATGGGACTTGAAAGCTATAGCTACAGCCCCTTATTCTCTGCATTGAATTGAGGTCCACCTTTTTTGTTTCGCACATTTACGTTTCCTTCTCAAGCATTTTCAGTCAAGGCTGTGCAGCACAAGCCAATGAAAAGATGCAAAAAAAATCTGGTATTTTGTCTTTTCGCATGACCTTTGGAGGTCAGAGGTCAGAGTGCCCTGGAGCAGTTTTCAGGTTAACAGCCTTGGTCAAGGCCCCAACAGAGTAGGGTCCCTTCTAGCAGAAATGGGATTTAAACCAGCAACCTTCCAGATAACATTGCAGATCCTTAGCCACAGAGCCATTTGATAACTAAGATGCCACAGTAATTAGACAAATAAAAAAGCACTTCAGTAGCAACAATGATTGGGGTGGCCTGAGTGGCATCTTGGTTTGTGCTTATCACTGAGGAGAATGGCCAGACGGAATACATTTTTAAAAGCCACCAACATGTCCTCCATCCACTTTGTGGAGAAGAAGCCAGCAGTATGATGCCCCTGTTTCAAAGAACTGCAGAATGATGATTCAGAAAGAACATCTATTGGTTGCCAGCATGATACTGTCTAGAAAACATGTGACTGAATGGAGCTTAGCACAGCAACATGATAGCAGCAGAGTCTTGTGTTTGAGTCCGGATGTGTGTGTGTAGTCTGTGCATTTTTTTTCCAAATTATCATGGCTTGTCATTTCTCATCCTCACACTGTTTGATTTCTAACTTGAGGTGTTACAGTTTCAGTTTTGGTCGTTCATAGTCAGTAGATTTTGGCTGAGAAGCTCTCAGTTTATTTAACATATAAATCAGTAGGTTCACAGGGTCAGTATTTTCGCTTGAGCAGAGCCCAGTGAAATTCTTACTTGTCTGTTATAATCAACATGTCACACGTTGCCACTCTCCACTGCCAGGATTTGAAAGAAGAACTACCTTACCAATTGTTTTGCTCTATCTTGTCAGATGATGACAGTGTCGGAGGGTGCCAATTGAGTGACTGAGTGATTTGTTTGTGATATGGGCAGGGCGTTATCCATTAGTTATTAGCAAAAGAGGAACAGAAAAAATTAGTGAAATGAATGTTAACATATAAAAGAAAATTTAGGTATAGGCCCAAAAGAATTTTATGCCAAACCATCTCTATGCTCTTTACTTCATTTTTTTTGTTTTTGTTTTCCCCTCCTCCTCTGTCAATTGTCATTTTTTTGTTAGCAATGACTTGCAGTAAAGATGATAAAACATTTTATAATATGCTAAATATGACTTGGAATTGGAATTGGAAGGCTGAGATGTAAACCAGGGATTCCAGCTGGTGGGAAAATGGTTTTAATATCAGTAATAAAGTTTGGGTACAAACCCTGCAGTTCCAAAGTGTCCCTGAAAGGTGTTCATTGTCTTGCATAAATGAGAGTAGCACTGTTTTGTTATACCTTTTGTGAAAGTGTTCATTTGAAATTTGGACTTCAGTCTTCACACATTATACACTTCACTTTAGCATTTTGCCAATTATTACTATAACATGAAAAAAGTTTCTGTTTTAGTTATGTGTTCAACATTTCTTGCCTCACATTTCCTGTCATCCTACATTTACCCAGATCATTGTAGACACAGAACACACATGAAATGCATGTATTCCAAATAACGAGATATTATGTACCCAGTAACAGTGCATGCTCCCCAACCTGACCTGATACAATTCCAGGCACCTCACACCAAGATAAAGAGACTTGAGCTGGGAGAACTTCAACTGTGTCGGTAGGTGATGGCAAAGCAGGCGGCTTGCTGTTTGTGCTGATTGACATATTTACAAAACAAAGATGCTGATGAAGAGCTGTGAAGGAATTTAAGGTGGCCCGGCATTACGATTTTTTTCATAGGCTTCAGGGATTTTAGTGTTAAACTCTGATAATCTAACCAGTGTGTATATACTTTATAAGTCAACACTGAAACGCAACTTGACTGTGTAAACAATTTTGGTTCCCGCAGTGTCTTAGATAAAATACCAATTGCACCCTATCAAAGATAGGACTTTAAAAACATTTTTAGAGAGTCTTCAAGAAAGAGGGAAAACCACCTGGTCAGATTTTGCTTTTCTGCTGCCCCAGTGCTCACAAGTGTCATTTTTGGCTTAGGAAGAAAAACACAGCAACAACTAAATGCTGTAGCCACATCTGCAAATCCCAACAAGGGACGTCTTATCAGTAGGGCGATTTCTAGTCCAAAGTAAAGTATCAAAGCTGAGGTAGCCAGCCTCGGCCATTGTTGAGGTCTACTTGCTTTGCATTTGGGGGCGTCTTTGCTGAATGAATGTTGAATAGGCAAGTATTGCAAGACATTCATGCTTTATGCATCTAATGTAAAAGTAGCTTTGTGAACACGTTTTCACAATAAAGGCCCTGCTAACTTCTCTGTACTGTTTATTTACCACGATATGTGTAGTCATGTGTGTAAGTGCTATTCAATTATATATTTTACTGTGATCATATTACATTTGTAAATGTTTCTAATTGCTCTGTATTTGGTGAAGAGCACTACGTAAATCCCAGGCATAGTCTCTAAGTTCTCTTTCTGGGTCCTGGTGGATTGTTCTCTGGTTTTCTTCTCTCATCCCAAAGACATGCTGATTAGGTAAACTGGCAACTGTCAATGTTCTCCTTATGAAGTGTGGCCCACAACACTATTGCTTTATTTCTTGATCCTCTCACAACCCTAAATTGGATAAGTGGGGATGGAAAATGAATGAATCAATGACAGAAACCAGCAAAATGAATGGTTAGTACTTTAGCAGAATGGTTTTAAATTTTAGATATTAAAAAAATCAAAGAATTTTTTGCAAGGATACTTACAATCTGTCTTCAGCAGCTGTGCGTGGGACCATGGATTGAGGGCTGTAGTATTTCAAAGAAACCAGTGAACTGCTGTTACAGATTTTTCTGTAAAGTATTTCGACACCTCAGGCTCTTCTCTGACACTTTTGGCTATCAGATTAGTCATGCAGCAGTGTCATTTACCCATGCAAATTGAAATACTTGCTCTTGGAGTTGCACAGACCAGAAAAAAGCTTTCACATAATTAGTTTAGGTTGTAAAATTTTTCTGAGCAGCAATTTTATTGAAACTAACAACTTAGTCTAAAACAGAAATATAGCACAGTATAACATACTATTGTCAAACCTGCTTAATTCCATTCCCAGTCACAGGAGAGCAGAGCATATCCCAGCAGCACAGGGCGCGAGACAGGAGCCAATTCTGGACAAGGAGGCAGTCTACTGTAGAGCCCACTCACGCACACATTCACACTGACCATCATTTGAGGTTAACCCAGATTAACCAGTTATTCTAACCTGCACGTCTTTGCAGATGCAATTGGAACACCCAACACATGAAGAAACTGCCAATCACAAAAACCTTACAATCACCATAGAAATATAACATGAAAATAGGGGGCGCTCATGTGCCATCCCCAAAATAAGAACATAAGAAATCTGACAAACAACAGGAGATGATTCAGTCCATCAAGCTCATGTGTTTATCTAATAGCTAAGCTGTCCCAATATTTCATCCAGAAACCTTTTTGAAGGTTGTCAAGGTTTCTGCTTCAACTACATGTCTTGGTAATTTGCCCCACATTTCCACAAACACAAATAAATAAATACCAAAACGACAAAAATCATTAATAAAAGAACAGAACAAGTGCAGAATACATGAAAGAGTGAAAAAAATAAAGCCTAAGCTGTCTGAACTTCCTAACCCTAACTGCCCCATGGGCTGACTGGTCCACTAACCCATAATCCCAAGCTCTGTTCACCACCCAGTTTCAGCCACACCTCAGCCCTGCCTTCTTTCCTGTCCTATTGAGCCCACATCACCAACTCCAAGCTCCTTTAGAAATGAGACTGGGTCTAGGAATACTTTTGGGCAGCCTCTTACAAGTAGTTGGGCAAAATAAGAACGCTGCAAGAAGACCAGAAATCATTTATTAATTTTATCAATCTGGTAAGTTTAAACTGGAGAGTATGAAGAATGTATCTCAAGAGACCTGCATGTAGAAGAATGGAAAAAAAAGAGTCAAAGAGGAAAAAAAACAGCATAAATCCATGAAAGTGTTAAACAAAATGATAGCAACCTGATAGCTCCTCAAAAATAATCAAGAATCCTTTGATGTCACATACTTTTAGTTTGACGTGTGTGGAACATTTAGATTTGCACTTCCAATACATAACAGCTTTATGAGTATTGGCATCAGCAGCAGCGAGATGGCAGCTTAAAGTGTTCAAGGACACATCTGCAGTTGTTCTTGTTGGTGAAAAAATCCATTACCAAGTAATAATTTTCTTTATCTTGAGCTACTTGATTTTATAACATTTTGTTCACTGTGAAAAACTTTCAGCGGTACTGTAGCCTGGCTAAGCACACAATTTTTACAAGTCACTGCTCGCTGCTGGTGACTTTAGTGATGCACACAGCAGTGTGACAGTACATCTTGAGGTTTAATCTTCTCCCTCTTCTTCTTTCAGCTGCTCCCATTAGGGGTTGCCACAGTGGATCATCTTCTTCCATATCTTACTGTCTTCTACATCTTGTTCTGTTAGGGGTTGCCACAACGGATCATTTTCTTCCATATTTTTCTGTCCTCTGCATCTTGTTCTGTTACACCCATCACCTGCATGTCCTCTCTCACCACATCCATAAACCTTCTCTTAGGCCTTCCTCTTTTCCTCTTCCCTGGCAGCTTTATCCTTAGCATCCTTTTCCCAATATACCCAGCATCTCTCCTCTGCACATGTCCAAACCAACGCAATCTCGCCTCTCTGACTTTGTCTCCAAACCGTCCAACTTGAGCTGACCCTCTAATGTACTCGTTCCTAATCCTATCCATCCTCGTCACATCCAATGCAAATCTTAGCATCTTTAACTCTGCTACCTCCAGCTCTGTCTCCTGCTTTCTGGTCAGTGCCACCGTCTCCAACCCATATAACATAGCTGGTCTCACTACCGTCCTGTAGACCTTCCCTTTCACTCTTGCTGATACCCGTCTGTCACAAATTACTCCTGACACTCTTCTCCACCCACTCCGCCCTGCCTGCACTCTCTTTTTCACAATCCCCATTATTCTGTAGTTCTCTTGAGGTTTAATCTAAGATGGTCATTTTGACTTGAAATATGCATGCAACTTACCACTATCAGTGATGGCTCAGATACAGGGTCAAGAATTGGGTACCAGTCTGGAAATCTCCCTTTAATAGGCAACAAAAACATAATAAATCATAACAGAAAACAGGCTATAATCACCTCTGTTTTGCTTTGTCTTTCATATTCTTAGTGTGAGACAGTCCTTCTCCCTCCTTCCAGTGGTTCCGTCGGATTGAACGCCGTCTTAATTTTCTGGGGATGAGTTTATAGTAATCAGCTTGAAAGGGGTGGGCTTCTGGAGCCTGGGTTGTTGTCACGAATTCTCTGGGTTTTTTTCTCTTGGAGTGATAGGCAAAAAGGGAAAATTAGTTAGCGACCGTGTACCCTCTTATTTCTTTTCTTTCCTAATGAGAGCCTTGAAGATGTCCCATAGACACACGTGTTGTAATTTAAGATTTTAAAACATGCAGAATTCAGGTTTGCAATGTATTTTTACTCTTCTGTGCATTCTCAGTTACCCGTTATTTTTGCGACATCACTACAGTGCCATTTTGTACCATTATTTGGGTGGTGTGCATCACCATTTTGTGCATTTTGCATGATGGTGTCCACGTTGTTTATGGTTGCTGTGACCTGTGTTGGTCACATGACTCACAGTTCATGTGTCAAGTCATCATAAGATGGAGGTGCTGTGTTCTCATTCGCAAATTTGTTGGTATTGTGTGTAGATCCTTCCTGAGTGAATTAGAGTTTAGAATTGTTATTTAAAGGTAAATAAAGTTTTTGAAGCATTTATTTTGACTACAACTCTGGTCAGCATTTAGAGCTTTGTTTGCTAGCTTTAACATTCCTTTGCCTTCAGACTTTGTGCTAATTCTCTCACAATTACACTTTTTTTTCTACTTTTAAGGTCTCATTTATGAAAACTTTACATGGTTTTGAGCATGAAAGCTTCCAAAAAAAACAGGAAAATGTATACACAAAAAATAACAATAACAACATTTATTTATATAGCACATTTTCATATTAATGATTTAGCTCAAAGTGCTTTACATGATGAAGAAAGAGAAAAAAAGACAAAATAAGAATTAAAATAAGAGAACACTAATTAACATAGAATAAAAGTAAGGTCCAATGGCCAGGGAGGACAGAAAAAACAAACAAACAAAAAACTCCAGATGGCTGGAGAAAAACAAAATCTGCAGGGGTTCTGAGGCCACGAGACCACCCAGCCCCCTCTAGGCATTCTACCTAACATCAATGACCTCATAATCAGTCCTCATTGTATTCAGGGTTCATATGGAAGAACTTGATGATGATGACAAAAAAATGATCAGATTTATAAAATCTACTGTACACACAAATTTCTATGCAATCTACCTTTTATAAATGAAATCTTCTTGCAAATTTGAGTATATGAACGTGTCTTGATTGTCCTGAAACATCCATTTATGAGCCATGCTAATCAATTTCATACATTTGCAGCCATGATGCTGAAGAACTTCATTGGCCTGTAGAGCAGCCTTCCTCCTGATATTTCAAGATGCCCACCCTCTCCATTCAAAAGTATCTGACTGTGCTCCGCAACTGAGAGTGCAAGATCATTCACAGCATTATAGTGCCTCTCCTCTGCACTCTTGGGATCCAGGAAAGATGTGAGGCATCATCATCTGTTCAGGTAGACACTGTTACCTAGCATATATAATGAAATGATTGCTGCTACGATGAATATTACAGGCCAGCTGAAAAACTGAGGGTTCATCCAGTTTCCTCACCAATAAGCCAGTCACCATGCACAGTACTATTACGTCTGCCAAAGCTATCCATCCATCCGTTATCCAACCTGCTGAATCTGAACACAGGGTCACGGGGGTCTGCTGGAGCCAATCCCAGCCAACACAGGACACAAGGCAGGTGCCAAAGCTACTTTGCCCAAAATAAATGAATCATAGGTTGACACAGGCCACTGAACCCCAACATTTATCAGTCTCTTCTTGGCATCATCAGAGATGACTTGTGCATTAAAGGAATGTCACTGCTCATGGTTAACAAAAGCATCTTCATTCTCAATAGGTTTCCTTATTTCAGTATGAGTGCTCCGACTACATTAGGAGAACCGGACTCTGCTGTAAATTGCCTTCTTATGTTGACAAACACATATTAGTTTTATTCATGTGCACCCACACCATATGAAAGCTGAATATAGTGCCTTGCTGGTTCGTTAATGGCTTCCTGCACAGTGGGCATGACAGAGTGAGGCTTGGCTGAGATATTCCTGACTTGTCAACCAGTCGTCTGAGAAGTGACAACAGGTGGCTAATATAAACTGGCAAAAAAAGTGCTTCAGTACAAATACACAGCATTGACCCTCTTAAAAGGGAGCTGAAATACAGTGTGTGCATCATATTCATCATTTTTTTCAATTAGCTGGTCTGACTGCATATCCTTACTTGATCAAGGGTGTCTTCATTTCCCACTTTCTTCGAAATGTTGCATACACATAGTTCAGAGATAATATAAATATACGCATGTTTCCCCATCAGGTTTTCTTTTATAAATCTTGATGTTTGTGCGGAAATTGTGTAGCACATTTCGTTTCTCTTTTTGTGCATGTGAGGTCCCTGGTAATTCTTTGCACTGCTGTTTCACTGTGGCTGATCACTCAATTTATAATTCATTTTTGGTGTACATTGCCAGTGTATTTATTAATAACTATCTTTTCTATGACGAATATCTGACAATCTGCATTAGGAAATCTGATATTTTTAATAATTTTTTATCCCATGATAAAGAATATATAATAATATATCTGAACATTTATCGAGAATGTTATGAATATGCACAAATATACAGTATAACTCACTAGATAGAAGGCACCTCACTCACATTAAACTGAGGGAAATCAACTTTGTTGTTTGCTACCTAGCAACTGTTTAAAAAATGAGGGCACAGCTGAAGGCGCCGGCAGAGTTAAACTTCAAACCATTTGTATAATGTGTGACTTATCTTTAATACATTCAATAAAGAAAATATTAAAACCAAACAATTATCATGTTGTAATGTGCACAATGTTTTATTTATATAGGGGGTGAACTAAATAACAGAAACGGCGTATGAAAAACAGTGCAACTTTTTCAGTAGCTAAGAGTTACAAACGGAGCTGTAAAGGTGAGTCATGGCGGGCTGATTGTCAATTAGCTCTTTACTCTCTTTCAGTTATAATTAGAACTGAGATACGTGAGTTTTCAAAGCAGCTAACAGTCACTACCTGAACTGCAGGAGCATTAGTCACAATAACTGCAAAATGATTTAATATGTCAAGGTGCACACAGGAGCGGGGGACTTGGGGAGAGGGGCAACCTAACATCTCAGACTTGGACGTTCTCCTTTATGGCTCACTGAGATGAGTCAGCTTCTTTCCAGTTTTTGATTAGCCAGCAGCACAAGGGGGAAGAATCTAAAAATGACACCATATGGCAAACATTGATAAACCGCACTGGCAAATAAAAACTGTCAAAGCCCGCCAATAGGGGCAGGTGAGCATTTCACAGGATAGTTGCTAAGTGCTACAAAAGCTGCCACAAATTTAATTCAGCACCTCTCAACAAAAACTGCACACTGTGAGCACCACAAATCTAGAAAGTATGACAGGGCAAACATTCAGAAACTGCTTGTGCCAAAGGCCTGAGCCACAAGGATGAATAAACTGGTGTAAGGAACACAAAACCTGGTCCCCTAAACAACTGAATTCAAATTTATCTCGATATTAGGTCTCTCATATTGATATTGTCAGACACAAGCACTTAGGAGACACCTTCAGAGCTCTGTTAAGGCACCAGCCCTCGCTAAGAGGAGGCCACTGTTGTTAATGCCTTCTCCACTTTCCTCCGCTGTTCTAGAGAACACCCCCTGGAAATCCTGCCCCTTATGGCAGCCATGACATATAAACTCACCTGTCACTGGAAGAAGGCATTCATTGTTGAATCAGAGAGGACAGGAGATGGAGCTTCTACTTTGTGTAGGCAGCAAACTTAAGCAGTTGTATCATCCGGCTGTGGCCATTGATCTTTTGATTTCTTTCTTGTTGTTTGTTTTTTTACCTCAGTTAAACAGGGTTCACTCTGGAGGTGCCCCAACTATTTCATATCTCATTTTACAGTATAGCAATTTTTCGTTTCTGTTATTTTGTCCACCCATGTAAATATAGTATTGTTGCCTCATGGGGGTGTTTTGACCACCAGGAAGAGGAAGAATACAACAACCAGTCCATCCTGCATGAATCAAAACATGGTTTTCATAGATTTGTCCAAAAAAATATGCAGTTCAGTATTAGCTGACCAGGTTTTTTGTACTCCAACAAGGTATTATCAGCGCTTTCAAGAAAGTCTTTTCAGCCCGTCGGTGTTTGCTGGCCTAAGCCTTGAGCTTTCTCCAAACGTCTCAAAGTGGCAGCGTGATCCATGGGAGTGTATTTTCTAATTGTGCTGTGATTTGCGCTCACCCTCCAACACTCGCACTCGCTTTCTCGGCTTAATCTGTATGGCAAGAATTTGACTTTCCTGTCTACTTTTCACTTTTCTTGGGGAAGGTTTATTTATGTGTACTTGAAGTGGGTTGGTATGCTATAAATTGTAACAGAAAAATCTGCAAACCCTTCGTAGTGCAGGGCACACTATCTCATTTCTATGAGGCCACTTGGACAACTAATTGGAGCATGCTTAATAACATATATACAGTAGATACATAGTAAAAATCAAATGATTAGCCTCCGAAGATTTGAAAAAAGAAAATAACAAACACTGAAAATTTGCTGACAGGCCTCTGACTGTGGTGACATTTTTCATTATTTTCTACCTTTTGTATGCGCTCATAGATTATTGTTTAGAGGTCTAACTCTGCCTCAGGCTATTGAAATATACCGACACATAAACAGAGGCGTATATCCTGACCTACTTGTTATAACTCGGCGTTAGGGAAAACAACGCATTCATTTGATTTTTCTCTCACTGGCTTGCACTTTAGTATCAAAAGTTCCAAACCTACCCAGTGCCAAACATACCAAAAAATGAAATACATTTTATACTTCTGCATGCTTTTTTTCTTGAGACTTCATGTAATGATACAGAACGCAAAGGGCACTGCAGTCATTACAAAGGATTTGTATGTAGAGCACCAGATCACCTCTTGAGCTGGTTTAACTATGCACAGAAACGGAAATCCAACTCTCTACGTTTCTCTGAAGAAATGACTACTTAAATTAAAGATTAGGTTCACTGAACATACATTTAAGTTGTCTCTAACTGCCCCAGTAAGAAAAATGTTGGAAATATAAAATGCTTACATTTTAGTTAGCCAACCTGTGGTAATCAAAAACAATAATTAACTGGAAAGACAAAAGCTGCCTGGGCTGGATCTTAAGATTATTGTTAGTTTTCCAGACCGATTTTACGAATGCAGGATAAACAGGAGAAGGAGCCCACCTCAGCTGTGTGGGGCACTGGGCATGAGCCACATCTGGACAGGGCCACACTTGATCACAGGGCCCATTGCATTCTCTTTTGCTGAGTTGTACCAGTTGTCATGTGTGTTTGGTGTCATTGTCGAGATATATCTTTTCATCATTACAGTAAAGAATATGAATTTGGTATTAGAAAACTATGAAATACCTGGAAAAGAGTACCTAACTTGGAGGGTCAATAAAAGCTAAATGGGGGGTGCTGACCATTCCGAAAATGGTGAAAGTGCAGAAGCAAGAAAGAGGGGAGAAGAGAGGCGAGGAAAAGCAGCAGAAAGAAAGTTGCGGATATTATGGGGAAAACAACGCTACCTACAGGAGGAGTCAGGTGAACCTGGGTTCATTCATAGAAGGCAAGGGGCCTTGACAACAGAGAGGGTCATTTTACCTTTTGAAGGAGAGGGCCAGACATGCCTATGTGAGGAGGTGGTGTGGGATAGATGTTTCCCACTATTGAGGTATAGCTCGGCATAACCCTTGCAATAACTGACAGAAAAAAAGAACTGTGTGTCCATGGATGATATACAAAGAACCATCTTCCTCGATCTTAATTAATTCTTTATAATTGTTATTTATGTATGTATATTTTATTAGTGGAGTGTCTTCTGTTGTAATCCGTCAGTGTGTGGGTTGCACTGCCGCGCAGGATTTGTATAAATGGCTGATTTATTTGTTTACAGTAATAACTTCATTTCAGTCATACATTCTGCTTCTGTTGGTGTGCTCTGTACACGTTGTGTGGCTTGTAGGGAAGTAGTGTTGGTCACTCACACTCTGGATCATTTATTCCTTGGATCAGTAGCACATTCTATAATTATGTTGAGTCAGGGTGGGAAAAGGTTTCTGAGGAGCGGTACAGAGTTAAACAACAACAATTAAAATGAATGTAGGCAGGATTCCAGTAAACATATTTCAGAATATCATTAATGAATTCTTAAAAGATTCATAGACGTAGTCCCCACAAATATATATATATATTTATATAATTTTAATTCTTATGGGATATTGCTTCCCATTGATTTATGAAAGGTTCATTAGGTTTCCTCCAGGTGAGGAAGATTATTCAGTGCACTGACACTGTACTGAAGGGAATTACTGTGAGTTTATGTCTAGATAGTCTAATCCCATTCTATATGACTCCATACACTGCTGTAAGAGGAGTTGTTATGGCTGAAAATCCAAAGCTGTCTAATAGATATGAAAAGATCTCTTTGCCCAAGAAGGACAGTCCCAAAACACATGACCTAGGAAGGCTGGAGCTACATGGCATCGTTTACAATTAGGGTACAATCCTTGACATATTTTAGATAATTTTAATCTGTAGAGGTGTGTCCAATGTACAATTTTCCCATAATTTGCTGTGTGTTCTGTACAGTTTGTAGAACAATGAATGTTGTGAATCAGCATCAAATGCACTCCGTCTCTGAGACATGTGTAATAAGGTCATTTCCTAGTGTCCCCTAAAATTGTCTAGTCATGAACACTGTGATAAATGAGGATAAAGTCTGTAAATACATCTGATATTCTCATCTTTATAACAATAAAATATTGTCAAGTTTGGACACTGATGGAGAATTAGGAAAATTAAGAGGGTTCTTTTTAAAAAGACTTCTGGTTTTTAAATTGAAAAATAAGTATGTTGAAGGAATCCAAGGGTTTAAACACCCCCACAATATAAAGATCTCTGAAAAGCCACATACGGTACCTAATGGCTTTTGTACTAAATTCAGTTGGAGTTGGTGTTTTTACTTGAGGCAGTTGGGCTCCAAAACTGGACACCAAGAAAGGCAGGCAGGTGAAAGATCAATGCATTTGAACTGTGGTGCCAGAGTTGTCTGTTACACATTCCATAGACAACTAGAATGGGAAAGACGCTTTATAAATAAAATGTATTATTATCATTTTATTGTTGTTGTTGTTATTATTATTATTATTATTAGAATAACAAAATTTTCTGCTTTTTATATGGTGGTTTCCTGGAGTGTGCGGTGGCCTTCCTCAACAGCACACTGATTTAAACATGACACACTCCAAAGAATATTTTACTTATCTAAACAGACCTGTTATAGTTTTGTAGTATGCTACTAAATTATTTGCTGTGAATTAGTAGTGTCATCCTTTATTTAACTATACTTGTAAAACATTTTCATTGTTATTACTTAATTATATTTAAAAATGTGAGTATTAATTACATTATCAAGATGTGTAAGTCCCCAGTGACCCTGAACAGCATTAAGCAGGTTTGAGAATGTACATATAATTTGTGTTATTTGAGAGACAAATTAGAGAAAACTACAGTAGTTCTGGAAATAGACACATATATACTGTGTAGTCTTCCACATTTATTCAGTCCTGACATCAGCCACTTTCCAACGGTTGTATTTTTCCACAATACCAAGACACGCAACACATGGAAGAAATGAAGCAATACTTTCATTCATTTTTGAAATCCCAGCATACATTTATTTCTATGGAATAGCAGACAGGGCATATCAAGTGAAATATTACAGTTTAGCAAGAGATGACACAAGGTTACAGTAAACCTAATCAGTTGTACATGAATGTGACCAGAAATCCAAAGTGATGAAATCAGGTGATCTTTCAGGTCAGTAAACCTCAAAGCTGCAGCTGATAAAGAGCTCTGCTGAAAAGGCAATGCCAGATCCTGTTATGCGAAGATTCTTTCATTTTCTTCTATAATGCAGTTTGCAGACTTACTTTCACCAGTGGTGAAAACTAAATAAATATAAGTAATGTATCACATACCCAGATCTAGTAGCTTACTAAAGATCGATAGCAGTATTGCCTTCATAATATAATTTAATTTGATTTAGCTTGGAAAACGCCAGTACATGTTGTCTGCTATATTAGAAAAGGAAACTTTTTCATTTTTGACCAAATATTTTGATATATTGGATGCACATATAAAATGTGTGTGAAGACACAACACACATAAAAGCATAGGGTACTTCACTTGTTATTTCTTATTTTATACCCTCTTCATATTTTCTAAATATTGTCAATTCAGAATGCTATATTTTGAGAAAGTAATGGTGATTCACTCCTATCAGACCATTCATGTTTCTGATCTAAGATCACTTGCTTTCAATTTTGTTTGAATTTTAAGTTCATTTGATAACAGACATTTGGACTTAATTTCCTGAACATCACCCCCAGTTCTATAATTTGTCTGGTTGAAAATAACATAATCAAGTGGTAGTTGTGTTTTTCTAAAATAAATAATTTGTTCAAAGATTTGCAAATAAATGACTTTATGCGACTAGCCTGGACTAGTCAGCTATAGTATCTACATTATTTAATGTACATAATGGATATCATAGTGTCTATTGGAGAATTATCTAATGAAATAGATGTGATTGTTTGAACCCCTAAAATATTACAAATTCTCATAGAAGGTGTGACACTCGAAGTTTTTCAAACTTTTAATGTCTGAAAGTAACATTAATTCTATAATATTCAAAATCCTTAAAGCAGAGGTGAACTCCCCACAACCCTATTCTGGATTAAGTATATTAAAAAAAGTGATGGATGAACAGATTAACTAAATTTAAAAAGGAGGCTCAGGCTTCAGGCATCGGTCTTTGAAGAAATTTCTTTAAAGCCTATATGAATAACTCCTTGCTCTTTGCATGGTTCCTCACAATATGTATACAAAAATAGAACATTTTTTTTAGAATGAAATTCTCTTTTTTGGTTGCATTGAGAAGTTCTCAAGTCAAAAGCAGTTGCCTTATTCTGGTTTGATAACCAGCGATGGATTATCTTTGGTTCTGTTAGGACTGTCAAAAAAAGTCTGCCTCACATATAATCAGGAAAACCTCAAGCAAGAAAAATTAAAACACATGCCAAGAATTTGGTTACCACTATTGTACATGCGTATAACAAGTGGCAGTAACAGTAGTTAGAAAATGCATTAAATCTTTGCAGTCATTTTCCCTTTCCAAGTATGAAATGAAGGGTCTGGTTTTGCATATATATCTATACCTCTGAGGGTTTTTAAGCATACTATAACGTTCATCTCCATTTTTCATTTCATTTAGTTAGTTTGTACCTGTGTTGGCCATTAACTGCTTTTTCACATTCTATTTAAATTAGTTGTGCTCAATAAATGTCATACAGCATTTATTGAGACTCTTCCTTCCTTCCTTCCTTCCTGTGGTTAAGGTAAGTTACCATAAGTTCTGCTTCTCATGTAAAGAGGTTATTCAATATTGGGACTGCTCTTTTATACTGGCATTGTGAATATACTACTTTGAGCAGTTGTGTAAAATGGCCACCACAAAAGAGCTTTGGCTGGATGAGGTTATACCCAAACCTCAACAAGGAACCATTTCCTCCACAGCAGTGATCATGAATGGATCACATGTTGGTGCTATGGGTGATGCTTTTTATAAAAGCAAGTCAGCCTTCTTGCTCACTGGATGCTGTACTACATTGTCAGTTTCTTCTGATGGGTTGTGGTGCCTTTCCAAACATTTTCTGTGCACATGGTAGCCTTCTACTTATCATCTTGTTGAATTTTATGAATTCCAGTGTTAACTCAGATCCTTCACTAAGCAGATTGTCCGTCAGTCTAACATGAGATATTTTAAAAACACCGCCACCAAACAGTTTGCATAATTACATTCATTTAGAAGAAGCTGCAGCTCAATTCAAATATTCAACTGTTCTTCCCCAAGGATTACATAATCAACATATATCTTGTTTCTATTTCCTAAAGAGACCAATGTGACCAAACAAAAGGATTCTGATAAAAAAAAGAGTATCATTGATTTATTTTTCTGAGTGGCAGGTTATCGTGGTTTTTGGAGCTCTGCTATGAACCTTAACGTTTCTCCCTTTTGTTCCCTCTGTTTCTTTTCTTGTTAATTATTTTCCTGTGATTTTTTCAAAATCCGAGTCTAAAGAGATGGGGCTTCTGATTATTGCTAATGTCTCAGGTGTGTAGCTAATTATGGCAATCACCTGATGTCTTGTTAAAGATGCCATTGTGTTTGTTTTGCATCATTTTGCTTGGTAATTGCCGCTCTTTGCTTTTTGATGAGCTTTCTTGGTTTTTGGTGTTTTTGCACTGACTTTGGGTATTGAAAAATCATGATTACTGCTTGGGACTGTGGGGCCTTAGAATTAATGTTCTTACGTTCTATTTATGTTTATTTGTGTAGTCTAAAGTTCATTCCTTGTTTGTATGTAGAATATTGTTAAGTCTCTTTAGTATTTTATTGTTATTACTATTATCTTCACCAGTTTACTTGTTCTTATTAATTTTCTTAACTAAATGTTTCCTGGGTCAGACAGCAGAAAGAAAAATAAGATATATAGTGTAGGAAAGGAAAATGAATTTTAACTTGCCCACCCAGGGACTGTCATAATAATGTGGGAATGAGGAGATATTTAACTTGCTTAATCAATTATTAGTTTTGCCTTCAGCAATGCCAGTGACTGACTAAATAATTTGGTAAGCCTCCTACTTTATTTATCTTACCTTTCTCTGTTGTAGGAGGTGAGTCTCTGACTCTTAGACTTGTATCAAGGTAACTGACGCAACCTTGTTTTGGAATGATACAAACACAACGATTATAGAAACATGATTACTGCATATCTATGTTGACATATAAGACTGGATGCAGACAAACTACATAGACAAACATATAATAGGCTGACTTTTTACTCGTTATTTAGTGTTCTAATTTCTCTTGGCATAAATAAATAGTTTTACAATACCAAGTCTTTAAAGATGATGTATGATGTTGTGCGGAGTTGTTGCTTTGTTGCTACTCCGTGTTCAAGAGGAGGATTCTTCTTGTGTTGCAGTGCACTCTTTTTTCTTTGCTACAAGATCCCTTGCCTGTGGTTTGCAGTGTTTCCTTACTTAGGCACTTTGCTATGCCATCTGCAACTTCATAGGAAAAAGCATTACTCTTTCTGGCACACAAGTTTAGATGGTGAACGGCTACTTCTCAGCCTTCAGGCTGGCTAAATGTTTAACCTGGCAAACTGGATCTCAGCTCTCAGATTCACAAAAGAGAAGAGTTTGTTGTCTTCAGCTCCCCAAGGAGGAGCAGCTCATAGCTTTTTAGTTTCAGAGAGCAGGTTTCAGAGGTTGAGAGAGTGAGAGCAGAGTGCGCCTGTGGGAGTCCCTCAGAAAGACTTTCTTTCTGAGAGTGTCCCAAGAGAATCCCTAGAGCAGGGGTCTCCAAACTTTTTTCCCCTGAGAGCTACTTTTACAAAATGAAAATGGCCGAGAGCTACTCGCGTTTTCTAACATTTATTCTCATAGCTTATTTCAACCCAAACAAACTGAATAAGCTTGTTTTGCCTGAACATTTACAAAATGGTGGTGTCCACAACTCATATTTTGCATTAAAACATCGTAAAAAATATTTAGTTCACCTACAAGTGCATTTTGTAGGTCTGTATGCATTTTCTAGTGTATCTCACACTTTTGAATTAAAACTGCTTCTTGACTTTAGAGTTTTGATCAATGCTTTGGTTTTATTTGCAAGATTGTTTTGTTCTTGCAAGTCTGATCCATGCAGTTTATAAACAGTTCTTTGGTTTTCCCACTTGCTGTTTTTCTCCCATTCCTTGTGCCTGTGGTTGTCCATATTGGGCAGGTTTTTCATTCCAGACCATAATATGGGTGAGGTAAATGCTATCTGGTAAAAGCTCCTAGCACAATCTGTTGTCTATGTGAAACAACTCCACTCCCAGTGGACAAAATTTGCTCAAATTTCGCACACTTATTCTTCAAAGAAATTTGTTGGGAAAGTTCCATTTTTGTTGAGAGTCCTCAAATACATTGCACTGTACACACTTTTGAAATTTCAAAACTCCTAATGACAAGCATTAGTGAATTTGCAAACTCTTCTACCTTAAAAAACAGAAATACTTTTTGTGACTGCAATTATGGATTATTTTATTTTTATACAAGCACTTCAGCTTGTATATTTTTTATATTTTCCTCTTTTTCTTGTCTGACAGCCACTCCTGATGGCAAAGCAAATCCCAGTAAAACACTGAGGGAAGTGCACATACGCAAGCTCACTTCTTAAAAAAAGCTAAAAAGCTACTTATTTAGAAATGCATGTAAGAGGAAAGCCATCCATCCATCCATTTTCTAAAGTTACACCGTCCTGAGCAGAGTCATGAGAAAGCTAGGACTCTTCCCAGCAAGCATAAAGCATACTGCAGGAACAACCCCCTGGACAGGGTGCTAGACAATTGCATTGCGAACACACTCATCCACACACACACGCACACACAAGAGCAAACGTACCATCGCCAATCCACCTAACCAACATGAGTTTGGACTATGGGAGGAAATCCACACACAGACTGGTAGAGCATGCAGACAGACTTCACGCAGGGAGGACCTGGGATTTGAACCCCAGTGTGATGCGAGGCAGTAACACTACCACTGCGCCACCCTGTAAGTGGAAAGGAATTATGTAATCTTCACCCTCATGTAATCTTCACCCTATATTCTAAGAATGAACAAATAGATGATATACTTAGTGATTTATCATGAAAACTTCAGACCTGCTTGCCATCATGGTCCAAAACAACTAACAATTTGACCCTGAAACCTAAACACATATTTTAACTGTCCATCAGGTACTCCCTACAAAAATTTTACATTGAAGAAATTTGAACTGCAGTTAGTCATAGATCCTCCAAAAGTAGCAGCAGAACATCAACATCATTTGAAGTGGAACCTTCAGTGTATGAAAACTGCCTTGCCCCAATATGGGACTCTGTTTTTAACTACATTACATTGTATTAAATGCAGTCAACTAACACATGTAAATTGCATTCTGCTATCACTGTTATTTTCTGAATATGATTCACTGTTACAAAAATATTTAAGAAAAGAACAGATAACTAACTAAACAAAATGTAAATGCCCCAACTCTTAAATAAATTAACTAACTTTCAGTATGCACTTGAATGTTGCTGCATGCATACATTTTCAGTCTTGTTTATTAAGAATGCGTTGAATACAGAATGGCACATTATAAAGAAGCCTGCCTTACTTTGTTCGTTTGACTTGTGATTAAATACGAGTAGGTTTAGGGAACATAAGACAAGTGAGTTTCATTTCTGATCGTGTCAGTTTATAGATGTTTTGAATGTGATTTACATGGAAGACACCACTTAATCAAAGGAATCACAAAATATTCTGTGTGTCATCACAAAGCAGCTTACCAGAAGAAACCTCATTGCATATTTAACTTGTAGATTACCTGTATTCACACATCTTTTATTTCACAATACTCGGAGAAGTAAACCCCCAGCTCTTTAGCATCATTCACTTTTTAATTAAACGCTACATAAATCATCTGTCTAAGACAATAACTGTTGTCTGTATTCATGTTTTATCTTTGAGCTTTCAATGTCATGATAATACTAGTCATTTTTTTTTCTTTGGGCACAAAGCTGTGTGCCTTACAAATTGTACTTTCGTATAAAAGTTGTTTACTCCTTCTCCATCTGTGAAGTCTTCTGAGGAGGTCAATATTCCTACCCTGTTTAATGCAGCGTATGTGTTTCAATTCAGAATTGATTGCAAGTACCACACGACATTCTGTGCTAAGAACATTTAAAAAATCTATGAAGCTTCTAACAAGTACAGTCCCTGAAGACCTTTCAACTTTTTACTTTTTAATAGAAGTCCTACTGTGGTATATTAGCAAAATAATGAGCCTGAGAATAAAACGACAGTGTTGTGAGTGGTGGAGTGGTGGGGGCCCATGATTTGATGCATTTGTTTTGTGCCGGTGTGTTTTTCTCTTACATATCAAATGTATGCTACTAAATATAACACATTACATTTTAATGTAAAGTACTTTCAAAAATCACTAAGAATAAAAATGTCGCACTTTAAAAATATCAGAACAGCAAAAATTACTTACGTTTTTGGTTGGTTTTTTTTCTCCACTAGAGAAGCATACTTGAATCATCTCACCATTTTTAACAATTGTTCCCAATAGGAAACATCATAAACAGAGGAAGATTCTACAACACTTTTGTTACAGAAATCAAATTACATCTTATGTTTCCAAATGAGGAGTGGCACACCGCTGACCCCAATCAGTTTCCCAAGAGATAACGAACTTTGCGTTAAAATCTTTGTTTTTACTCAAAACTCCTAACTGTAGGTAATTCATTTTTTATTTCTTCCCAAAGCTTTGGAACAGGCTGGATGAGTCTCTGCGTACACTAAAGGAAGGTTATAATGTTGTGGTTTTGAGAATCACTGATTCAGTTTCTGCAAATATCTCACATTCTGTTTTTGTTTTTAAGGTGACATCATGTTTCTGTGAAGTCACTGTTCATCCATTTTGTGTTTTTCTTTTTTACTGTGGTCGTGGCCATATTTAGTGTGAGCCTGAATTTTCTGAGTTGTTATATGTTTTTGAGGAAATGTGATTTATTTTTCTAAATATCAGTATAATGATGTCTAGTCATGAGAAGAACTCCATTATGTTTCACCACAAGCATAATCACTGATCACTTTACTTACAAGCACTTGAAAGACACATCTCTGCTGCTACAAACCATTGGCCTGAGTATGTGGCTGGCAGTGACCCTCCAGAAGGAACCTGGCTTGGATCAGCTTCTGGAGCACAGACATTGTTACTTCTGACCCCATATGAGCAGTGTGGTGCGTAACCAGTGGCAGGAACGTGCAGGCAGGCTGTGCACAAGGCAGATGAGAGCTGTATGGAACAAGTCATGGAAGATCAGGGTGGTCTATGCTTTTCTGACAGACTTTAACTATTCCAGACCCCTGCCTGTTTCTTGACTAGGAATCTCTTTACTATTTTCATCCCCTGGTCCGGCAAGCTTAATATGTTACCTTCTGATCTACGATACTGTGGTCTATCAATATTGTTGTTGACAACAGTTCCCCATTGCTATCATGTGACCACTGGGTCACTGGATCAAAACGGCTGTGCAGAACTTTGCTTTGAACTTGGACTTTGAGTTTTGGCTAAGGTAATTTTAGTACTCTGATCTTTCAGCTCTTAACGCTTGCCTGTCTCAGATTTTGCTTTTCTTTCTATCTTTAAGGTCCTACTTTAATGAATCTGGCATGTCTTCACCATCTTGGCTGAACAAAAACTTGGACCCTCCAAAGTGAATGATCCAGAGATGAAGGGAGTATTTTCAGAGATCAGTCAGGACCAAAACTACAAAAGGGCTCGGGAAAACATCTAAATGATTATACAGGTTCATCCCACCAGATGGTGTTGGAATTCTTTAATTCGGTAATGGCATATCTCAGGTTATTGTACTTTTTTGGTAGCCTTTGATCCCTGCACCCAGCAGGCTCTCAAATGATTTTCTAGAATTTTACTTAAGAAAGGCAGGTTAGAGATGGGTCTAAAATTTTCAGGAGCAGAGGGGTCGAGATTATTTTCTTAAGTAGGTGTTTAACGACAGCAGTCTTAAGACAGTCTGGGAAGACCCCCGTATCTAATGACGAATTTACTATGTCAAGAGCATTTTCAATTAGTACACCCGATACTTCTTTGAAAAAATTTGTTGGTATTGGGTCAAGGACGCAGGTGGAGGGTTTCATTTGAGAAATTATTTTATGTAAATCAGGTAAATCTATCCTAGTGAAAGAGTTTAATTTGTTTATAACGGAATACTGGGGTTTAGGAGGATCCTTAGTGTTGGGGAGATATACTATGTTATTTCTAATATCATTAATTTTTTGATTGAAAAATACAGCAATAGCCTCACAGGTTTTACTGGAAGTACTTAGGGAGGCATTCCTTTGAGTTACCTGGGTTTAACAGACGATCAATCGTCGAGAATAAGACTCTGGGATTACTAGCATTGTCATCTATAATCTTAGAGAAATAGCAGCGCCTCTCAAGACAGACTGTGTTATTGTATTCTGTTATTTTAGCTTTTAATATTTCATAGTAGATAGTTAGTTTAGTCTTCCTCCATTTACGCTCAGCTCTACGACATGTTCTCTTTAGATCAGACACTCTTTGGGTCTTCCATGGTATAACAATGCTAGAAAAATTTTTAACTGTCTTTTCAGGTGCAACTATGTCAACAGCAGCTCTCACCTTAGTATTAAATCTTTCCACCTTACTATTTACATTATCCTCGCTATTATAGTTGGCACTATAAACAGACTGATTGCTTAGAATGTTTGTAAGTTTTAAAGCTGCTGATGAGTCAAAGAAGTGTTTTTTAACAATATGCTTCTCATGAGTGTTTTCTATCATTATTTCTATATTAAAAAGTAAAAGAAAATGGTCTGATAGACCCATGTCAATGACCTGCTTTATATCAACTTTTAGTCCTTTAGTAATCACTAAGTCTAACGTATGACCTGCTTTATGTGTAGGCTGATTAACGAGCTGTCTCAAATCAAAAGAGTCCAGGAGGTTCATAAATTCTTTTACTTTTTGGTCACATTGATTATCTATATGAAAATTAAAGTTGCCGACTATTAAGAGGGTGTCATAGTTCGTAATTAAAATTGACATTAAGTCAGAGAATTCCTCAAAAAAAGACACGTTGAATTTTGGAGGTCTATACACAGATAATATTAAAAGATGAGAATCTCCATGGATAACAACGGCGAGATACTCAAAGGACTTGAATTTACCAAAACTGACATCTTTACATTTTAACTACATGCTACACATGGGTAACAGGAACGTCCATAATAAACACTAGGAAGACACTGTCCTACAGGAAGCAACCTCTGAAAAGAATTTAGGGATTTCTGTTGACACAATCTTTCTATTGTCTAAGCAATGTGCAGAAGCAATTAAAAAGGAAAATAAAATGTTAGGTTATATCATAATAGCTGTTAGATATAAAATTAAAGGATGTTCTGCTTAGCCTATATAATGCACTAGAGAAACTGCTTCTGGAGCATTGTATGCAGTCCTAGTCACCGTACTACAAAAAAAAGACAGCATATGTCCTACTGTAACAGACTCAGATTCGAGCAGAGGAGACAGCATGGAGACATAATCCGGGTCTTCTAAATCCTCAAAGGTATTGATAAGGTAGATCCAGCAACATTCTTTCATCTTAACAGTGAATTGTGTAATTGAGGACATCAAGGGAAATTAAAGGGAAGCACATTTAGGACTAAAGCCAGGAAGCACTTCTTTACACAGAGAGTTGTGGGACTGTGGAACAAACTACCAAGACATGGAGTTGAAGCAGAAACCTTGACACCTTTATGAAGAATCCGGATAAGATATTGGATTAGGTTAGGGTTAATCAATTAGATAACCAAATGGGCTTGATGGACTCTCGTTTGTCAAATTTCTTATGTTCTTATGTTCTATGCTTTATGTGAATTACAGATTGGTAATGTTTTTGTGGACATAACTGAGAGTGAGCGTGTGTGTGTGTGTTTTGGACAGTGGAATATCACTCCACTATGATTTAGCTGTTTCAGTCATTCATTTTCTCATTTTGTTTCGGCACAGAGATAGGCCGGGTTGGAGTGTTAGTTGTTTTATGTTTCATATTTTGCTTTGTGTTATAGGCTACATCTGATTGTTATGACATTTTAAATATAATCTGCAATGCACGGACCTAAGCCATTCACACAGGGGTCAGTGTAGAGGGTCCAATAAACCTAAACAGCATGTGTTTGGCATGCGGGAAAAAAACCAATGGATCCAAATTACTGGTGGTTCTATTTTTATGACAATACATTAGCATTTGATTGAAGAGTGGTTGGGGGTGGGTGAAGTGAGTGCGATTAGAAACAAGACAAAAGCCTCGCACAGTGTTGTCAATCTATCTGGCGGAGAGGGAAGTTATACCGTGAATAAGTCAGTAGCTGAAGCAGCTTTTTTTCTCGTGTGTTCATGACCCAGCAGCAACACATGCAGTGTGATACAGTGACATTCAATGGGGGGCTCCTCATGTGAAACAGAGGCACAGGTACAGCATAACAGTACTCAACGGTATGCTAAGAAGTGTTGCCAGTCTTCTAAGTTGAAATTGAAAGAGCAATGCTCAGAAAACTAACAGAAGGAGAATATGCAGCAGACAGCATCTGGGAATGGTAATTGAATACATGGCACTTCAAGGTTATACAGTGCATAATGACAATGTGAAAAAAGTTTACGAGAAATCACATGTACATAAGTATTCACAGCCTTTGCTCAATACTTTGTCAATGCACCTTTGAGAGTAATTACAGCCTCAAGTCTTTTTGAATATGATGCCACAAGCTTGGCACACCTATCCTTGGCCAGTTTCGCCCATTCCTCTTTGCAGCACCCTCTCAAGCTCCATCAGGTTGGATGGGAAGTGTAGATGCACAGCCATTTTAAGATCTCTCCAGAGATGTTCAATCGGATTCAAGTCTGGGCTCTGGCTGGGCCACTCAAGGACATTCACAGAGTTGTCCTGAAGCCACTCCTTTGATATCTTGGCTGTGTGCCTAGGGTTGTTGTCCTGCTGAAAGATGAACCGTCGCCCCAGTCTGAGGTCAAGAGCGCTCTGGAGTAGGTTTTCATCCAAGATGTCTCTGTACATTGCTGCAGTCATCTTTCCCTTTATCCGGACTAGTCTCCCAGTTCTTGCCGCTGACAAACATCCCCACTGCATGATGCTGCCACCACCATGCTTCACTGTAGGGATGGTATTGGCCTGGTGATGAGCGGTGTCTGGTTTCCTCCAAACGTGACGCCTGGCATTCACACCAAAGAGTTCAATCTTTGTCTCATCAGACCAGAGAATTTTCTTTCTCATGGTCCGAGAGTCCTTCAGGTGCCTTTTGGCAAACTCCAGGCTGGCTGCCATGTGCCTTTTACTAAGGAGTGGCTTCCGTCTGGCCACTCTACCATACAGGCCTGATTGGTGGATTGCTGCAGAGATGGTTGTCCTTCCTCCCCCGATCGCTCAGTTTAGATGGCCGGGCCAGCTCTAGGAAGAGTCCTGGTGGTTTCAAACTTCTTCCACTTACGGATGATGGAGGCCACTGTGCTCATTGGGACCTTCAAAGCAGTAGAAATGTTTCTGTAACCTTCCCCAGATTTGTGCCTCGAGACAATCCTGTCTCGGAGGTCTACAGACAATTCCTTTGACTTCATGCTTGGTTTGTGCTCTGACATGAACTGTCAATTGTGGGACCTTATATAGACAGGTGTGTGCCTTTCCAAATCATGTCCAATCAACTGAATTTACCACAGGTAGACTCCAATTAAGCTGCAGAAACATCTCAAGGATGATCAGGGGAAACAGGATGCACCTGAGCTCAATTTTGAGCTTCACGGCAAAGGCTATGAATACTTATGTACATGTGCTATCTCAATTTTTTTATTTTTAATAAATTTGCAAAAATCTCAAGTAAACTTTTTTCACATTGTCATTATGGGGTGTTGTGTGTAGAATTCTGAGGAAAAAAATGAATTTAATCCACTTTTGGAATAAGGCTGTGACATAACAAAATGTGGAAAAAGTGATGCGCTGTGAATACTTTCCGGATGCACTGGTACATACTATAAGAATACAATGCTTACAAATCAAGCATAGCATCGAACTCATCAGTAAACACGTTGTCCTCAACTAAGTCAAACTATGATCAGAATCTGACCCAAGATCTTCATATTCCATATCACTAGCATTCTGTAACTTTTCTAGGACTTCCTCAACTGAATGCTTTCCTTGTTTTTTTTGAAGGAGAAGGCATTTCCCATAAACAGACATCAAGTCTGATTGTGGGTCCCTATGCACTCTGACAGAAGCTTGTGCATAACGGTGTATAAAGATGAGCTGTCACACACACTACATTTCCTGCCTTTTACACACCCTTGTGACATGTATTATGAATGACCAATCCAAGACAACTATACATCATTGGAATACTCTGAGCCTCAGCTATCCAATGGTAATGAGCCTTTCACTGTACAGTATGTGTTTCACATGCAAGTAGCGACAATGGCCAGGTATTCCGTTCAAGTGAGTTGCGTTATAATTAGCTGCTAGTTAAACACACTGACAGAACATGCCAGCGGTGACATGTGCTGATGATATCACACATGTTCTGCACCAGTCCGTCAGCTAATATCTTTAATTGCATGTTTAACAAAAGCTTGTTTTAGTTACATGACACTGATAGACTCATGTAATTTGATAGACTCTTTATGTAATTAATTCTCTGTTGTTTAGTAAGCCTGTTCAACATGGGGATCTTGTTTTTTTTATTTTATTTTATTGAGGGTAGTCTACTTTTTCTCAGTATTTTTCATGTATTTCCATGTTGTACTGTATATCTGCATCTTTAAGAAGAGAAAAAAAAAACAAAATGCAAGTGAAAAATGAGCAAAGCTTCTTTCCACTTTTGAAAAGAAGCATTAATAAATTACGTAATTTCTAAAATAAACTTTACCATATACACGCCACTTTTACATTAAGGGCTGGCAAGCTATATATATATACAGTACATATATATACAACCATATACAAAATACATTTACTCTAGGAAAAGGATGACAACATAATGTGGCCTAATGAAGTGTATCTACAAGAGTAGATATTCATACAGGTAATTATTAAACAGCAGTCACACAAACCAGACAGTTACAACCTTATGAAATGTATTTTATTTCTTATCAGAAAATGTAGGCACGTGACACTCAGATATAAAAAAGCTATAATTATGTACACCTAAAAATTCCTCCCACGCTACAATCAGTTAACCAAACAATCTGAACTTCCTGAAGAGCACTTGTCTGCACCCCCCATTACAGACACTGCCAGTCATCTACTCACACGTCTGAGAAGGATTAGCTCACGCCACTCTTGCCTTGAACTATTAACAAATCAAGTGTTTGAAAAATATAAAAAAGCAAGCACCAATACCTAGTGCGAATGAAGAGTTACTAATGAAAATTTATATGAAACTTCCTACACAAATGAAATGGTAATTACAACATTATTTCAGCTACAATATAAATATAAATAAACTCAAAATGTCAAGATGGTACTTACAGAAACAGTAAGACTTGCACATTCAGCACATGATTCTGACAAAGTACTAATGAGCCTTTTTGAAGATAATTTTATCAGTATGGCAAAACTTGTCACAATATCGATACATCAAGTAAATACATCTTATAGCTTTGGGTAATTCTAAAGTTACACATTAAGGCAGCAACAGGAAGACAAAAAATTAGACAAGCAATAGAGTTCAAATAAAAGTTAGAATTAACCTCTGATTTAGAAAATGTCTTTAAAAAATGTCAGGTGTGTCAGCAGGTTGTCTTACATATATTTTGTTACATACATTTTATTGCTTATTTTAATATTTTTTTCATAACCCTTTTGCTGCTCGTTTTTTAGGGAATTAAAGATGGCCACAACATCATAATAATGGATGACACAATTGGCATAACTATGTGAGCTGCCAGAGCTGCCATTTGCACCATCAGAGGACTGAAAGCAGGCTAAGATCATCAGCCCAACTGAATGAATATGACCAACCTGTCTCTGTCATATTCACATTCTAACTTTACTCACTTATTGTCCTTTCTTGTTTGTTTTATGTGCTGTTCATGTTGTAATTTTGGACATATGAGCTCATTTTGTTTTGGTTATTTTCCTTGTTTTGGTCTAGCATGGCAGTAGTTAGGTGCCCATTGGGGGTTACTCTGAGTGGAGATATGTACTTCTTGAGCACACAGGGTGAGATGAGTCAAGCAAGCCCTTGCAGACTCTACATACTGCCAGGCTGCTGAGTTTATCTTTTGTTGTCAAGGCTGATAGTAGAGCTTGTTAGGTTGTTTTTCCTAATAGTTTTTTATTCATTTGTATCATCCTGTCCAATTAATAAAATTTCATGGCATGTTATTTCCACATACTTGGAATTTCCTTCTTTTTATAGCATAGGTCACATATTTTCAGTGCCTGATTCAGATATGAACTCCATTTGAGACAAACTCCCATGCTATTAAGCAAAGTAAATTGAACAGGCTTGCCATGGGCTGACCTGATCCTGTTGTCCTAGTGTCTGCCAACCTCTCCTGTGGCAGTTCAGCAAGTGGCGCTGCTAAAGACTTTGTCTTTGGTAGTTAGTTATGGCCAGGGGCATGTGATATACATGTAGGTGTACTATCAGTACCTAGCTGTGCTTTACCTCTTTTATGCAAAATAGCAGAAATACACTGATCAAACTGAGATTTTCACATTAAAATCTTATCAGTATAGTTATTTTAACATTTTAAAGGAGGCAACAAGTTGGCTTCTTTTGCCATGTTATGTAGATAAGATGTTAGGTGGGTGGCATGCAAATTCAAATGTGGTTTCTTTATTTAATTATAGTATTGTCATCAACTGTTATCTGATGTGGCATGCATTTTTATTAAAGCTCAGGACTGTCACTATAAAAGAAAAAAGTATATTATTCTTCTCAAATAAATTCTTCCATTCCAAGCTTAAAGGACTTGATGTTTAGTCCTTTTCATAATTGACTGTTAGTATTAACAATAAGATTGGAGTTGAGGAGGATTGGCACATCATAGGGTCATCAGGTGGGCATGCTCCTTCCTTAATGTTTCATTGATGACCCCACAATATTGCCAGAGGGTTCAACAGTGATACATGGTGCCCTTAGTGCTATATCCCCCCCAGATGTTTTTCATTTTACAGCCCAGATGTTTTCTTTCCTCTTAATCTGAAGCCAAATGCTGTTTTTTTCTGCAGTACTTTCCACGGACTTAAGGGCAAGTTGGAGCGAACAACCTTTCACTCAAATCTTTTTTAGTAGTCTGGTGTTTAATGAAGCATCAAATCCCCTGCAGCCCACTTCCAGTGGGAAAATCTTTGTTTTCCAGCCTTGGTGGGCTGTCACTACTGATAGTTCAAGTTACTTCAGCTTTTTTCTCTCATATACATGTTTAAAACATTCATTCCAGTTCTGGATTGCTATTAGCTTGGGTGTCTTGGACAAACATTACCATGTCTGGCCTGTGAGTTGTAACGATTATTTCAGATGGAAATATAAGCTTTCGATCCAAGTCAAACTCCATTTTCCAGTCCTGAGCTCCATGCAGAATGCTTGCCTCCTTTGATGTTATAAGGTTCTCTTGGAGTTAGCCTGCTTGTACAAACTGTTGAAGAAAAACCTTTTCAGTTGGTGTTCATGGGAGGACATGTGTGGTGGCTGCTCCAAAAAGTGATGCCAGCTGCCTGAGTACTTGGTTATTCCTCCAAGTATGCCACCCTAGGTGGAGGATTATTAAATATCCCATCTCCTTGTTACCACTGTGGGCCCACATTTTGTTTTAAACAGTATTTACAGCTTCAGCTGGGATGTGTCGAATCCTACTTTAGTGCACTCAATTCTTCCACAGAACTTAAGATGGGAATTTCAGATTTGCTTTCCCCATTCAATCTAGGAAAGCTTAGGCAAGCAAGTGTTTTAAGTATGAGCTAATTGTTCTGTCCATTTCCTCCACGTCATTCATAGGAATTTTGTATAGAATTCTTGGTAGTGCACCAAACTGGAAGCACCATGCATTAAGTTTTTCTGGCAGAGATCTTATTAATGCGGACCATATACCTAATGGTGTCCTCTTTCAACTGTCAGAACTATTGTTTCATCAGTATGGATTCTTTGTTTTGTGATCTTTCCTTTAACAATGAAGATACTTCTACATTTGATAGGTTTAAGTTTCATCCTAGCCCATATAATTTTCTGATGGAGAGTCTTAAACTGTTCCTTAGTGTATGAGATAGTTGGGGTGTTCACATAGGTATGTATAGGTGAAAATCTCTGAACAAAGTGGAGATGTTCTACTCTCACAACCACTTAGATCAACTCCATTGCCCTAGTAAAGGCCAATGGTGAAATGATAGCCCTCATCATTATTCCCACTTCCAACAGTTGTCATTCTGTGGTGAAGTCTGGCGTAGGTCTTTGAAATAGTGTTTGACAAGATTTGTTATAGCTAAATGCCAAGATCACAAATTTTCTGTACTAATATTTAAAAGAACATGCAATATATTTTAGGTTTCTAAATACTGTGTTCAGGAAGCACTTGAGTGCTGCTCCCCATAAAATTTAATTCAAAGATTTTTGAATGCCCGTGGTTAGTAATAAACCTCTGTAGTGAAATAAATATCAAACAAATGAAAAATGAGGGTGCTTTCTTCTTATATCTGGCAAAGCAGAACTGTATATCTGTGCGCCACTTCAAAACATGTTTTTATTGTGAGGGTTAATCCAGGATTAATCCATATTTCATGAGTTCTAGCAGCAAAAGTGAACATTTGGCAGTTCTCCAAGTCTGAAAAATGTATAAAACATAACAAAGTATTTTCTGCTTGGATTAATATTCACATTAATTATTTCAGGCTTTCCCTTTCAGGGATATAGCTTTCATCTCAATCTTTTATAAATTAACTACCCATTAAAGTTCAAGAGCACATTACAACAACTGATTCTTATTTGATGTGGCACACATTACCAAGTTTTCAATTTAACTGGGGTAGGACCATCTTTGCCACTGTTGCCCGCAGATCAGAGTGGGGGTGAGACACATTTCTGACTTTATGCAGACACAATTGGTTCCAGTCACATTAACACACTGACAGGTTTCACAGCAGGGGATTTTCACAACTGTAAGAATGGATGTTGTGCTGCATTTATTTCTCTTGTCCACTTAATACTTGGCATTTAATACAATAGCCTGGAAACTAAATATAAAAAGTATCTACTGCTTACATATCATCTTACAAATTATGAAATTCTATGTGTTAAGTTATTATACTGTACTAGCAATTATCAATTAAATTAGAAAAGAAAGATGGCAGCTCCAGGACTCAGTCTTCATACTAAATAGGATTTAGTGGGCCACATCTCTATGGCTTAACATTCTTTGACATGACAACTTGTCACAAAGTGTATCACCTGAAATAGTACAACAACAATCACAGTAATGCCTACAAAAACGACAATGCAGTAGTTAGGCTGCTGTGTTATTTATAGAAAGAAATGTAAAAATGTTTAATTAATTAAACTTGCTGTAGGTGATGAAGCAAAATTCATCCTGAAAAGCTGTCATTTTTACAACAGAGCTTTACTAATTTAAGAAAGACCTTTAAAAATTTGTCACACATGAAGTTGCCCTACATTTGAAAGTAGCAGCATTTGTGAACTGCAGCCTGTGGCCAAACACCAGACAAAACTACCAAAGAGGTGGTCCCGGGTTCAAGTAAAGTTGTTTTATTTGATGGATTACCTTTACAGGCTTCCTCTAGTCCACCCAGCACAGCACATTACGAGGCAATACAATGTATCCTCTTCTTCCACTCCTCCTTGGCAAGCTTTGTCCTTTTCCTCCCGGCTCCCCAAAAGAGGCAGACAAAGCTCCTTTTAAGCAGGACCAGTTAACACTTCTGGTGCCAGAGCACTGCACCCCGGAAGAACTTCTGGATCAGACAGAGCATCAATAAAAACAGCAGAGAGTTCCCTCAGCAGCGCCCCCTATTAGCTCCTGGAGAATCCCAACAGGGCTGTCCTCCTGGACTGCAGCTCCCATGAACCTCTGTAGGAGCTCAAACTGGGGTCACACCAGTGGAGCACTACCACCTAGTCCAATGGGGGACTCTTTGTCCTCATGGAGCAGTCTCCTATTGTCATTCCACTAGACTGGCCTCTCTGCCAGATAAGACTATGGGATGCCAATCCACCCCTGCCCACTGTCACAGTACTAAGCAATTCACTAAAAATGTTCACTGTAATGCAACCAAACAGTAGCAAGAAACACAAATTAAAACAACTACTAACCCTTTCGAGCTTTACACTGCTATATGGCTTGCATGAATACTGATGTGTTAGATGCCACCTAATTGGAAAGTGATGGTTTGCATTAATTATTTAACTGAACTCTAGATTAACAAGATGGAAGAATCTATTTGAGAAGAATAATATAACTTTTTCTTTTATAGTGACAGGTTCACGGTCTGGCACTCATCATTACATTTGATGGTTTTTGTCCTTTTACAAGCGTTTTTTTTTGTTCTTCTGCTTGAGATTTCAGAGTATATGCTCAAATCTCTGCCATCCAAGACCAAAAAAGAAACGAAACGACCAGCAAAATTCTCTTTTAATGAAACATTCACAGAGAGTGCTGATGATAAACCACCAACAGTCTTCTTGTCCACGCAAGGCTATTTGATACATTTGAATTACAAGCAAGTGGTAGGACACATTAACTTAAAATAGTGTGTTGCTTGTAATGGCATGAACATTTTGTGTCACACAAAACAAATGTGAAAGAAGAAAGCAAACTCTGAAGAGACATTTATTCAACAAGGCTGACAGTCAACATTTTCATCAAAAATGTATACCTGTCACTTATGAGACTATTTTTCCATTAAAATATGCATTATTGTTTTTGTATTCCAAGTAGCAATGGCTATAATCATTAAAGCAGAAACTGAAACCAAAGAGATACGTTTGGGTCAATTGACTAAAATAAATGTAAGGAGCAAAGCAAGAAGCATAGTTGTTGCAGGAAGACATCCTTATATGTCAACTGCATAATAATGTAATGCATGTGCAGACTTCACAAGACCTAATGGTAACATTGCTTATTATAAATGTTCTATGTTGTTCTTTATTGTTTTGGATTTTTTTAGGCTTCATCTGCTTTCATTCAAACATCTCATGTGGCGGCACAAGACTTTGACCAAGTGGTGGTATCGCAGAATGTCACCTCAGAAGAACCAGAAAAAAAACAGAGAAGAGTGAAGATTAATGAAGACTGTGGGTTCATTAAAATGTATGACAATTCTATGCATATCTAGTTGATTAAGGGTAGAACTAAAATGATATGAAAAAAACAACTAAAAAGGTGGGTTTTTTTGAAGTGTTTTAAAATGATCCGCAGTTGTAACCCGCTGTATCTCTACTGGTAGAGATTGTTCCAGATTTTTGGCCGCTTCTTTTAAGAGTGTCTCTTGGAATGATAAGCAGACTGCTATTAGAAGATCTCAGGTTACGATTTGAAATGTGAGAGGGACAGGCACTACAAAATATAGGAAGGAGCAAGATTATAAAAGTTTTATACATTTTTATCAGTATTTTAAAGTTAATTCTAAAAGGCACGGGTAACCAAAGTAACAATGCAAGAACTGCCGAAATGTGATCAGAAGGCTCCATTAGGCAGCAGGATATTTCTTGTAGCTTAAAACAGCGTTTACTCTATGAGAGTACGAAAGCAATGCAAACAAAACAAAACGCTTGCAAACGCTGCAGTGTCAAAATAAAGCCTCCATATCAAACAGAGCCAGCAATTATGGTGGCCAAGCTGGGCAGTCACCCTGGACACACTACCACAAAGGTATGCCAAAACAATTTTTTATTCTTATTTACATTTATACAACTTAATGCAACATATTTCAAATATTATTTAGAGTCAACTACTGTCCATACATTTGCTGAAGGTTAAAATGGCTAAACACTGAAATAAAAACTATATTATCTAGTTGCCTGGGCCATGTTTGAAAAAGCAGGGTTAACTGTATTGTCTCAATTACAATTTGTGTTCAAAACATATGATATATTTGCTTGGTATTTCATTTATTCAAAATTAATCAATCATTAAAGAAATGTTTTTGATTTTATCTCAGTTATCATCGTCTGATCATTCTGACTCACTTAATGTCATTACTACATAGACAAACAAGATAATTAAAACATGGTGTAAGAAATGACAGGTCCCATTAATAAAGCCCCCAGCAACACATGACACCTTCACCGAATAAAACACTTATGGTGGTCTGATTCAGTCACTAGCCTATAAAAAGTGTCACCATTACTTACAATTTGTGAGCCACTGAAGTAGAAACAGCAGAAGAAAGAAAACAGATACCTACATGAATATTGAAAGCCTTGCTTTGCTTCCATGGGCGTTTAGGTGATACAGATTTACAACTGAAAGTGTACTCTTTGATTCCTGCAGATATCTTTGTATATCTATGAACATGCTAATTTCAGCAGATACTGCAGTAACAGAAGCTCTAGAGGCTGTTACAGACAATAAAGAGCGTAAGCCTCTGTAATCTTCAAAGAACAGCACATTTCAAATTAAACTAAGATACTGTTTTTAGCTTTCAGCAGATTGGACAAATGTTTTTTAGGCTCAGATGTAAAACATTGCCGTGCTACTCATTCTTTTTTTAAAATAGGTGATGTGAGTTTTTTTGTTAAGGTAAAATCTGTTGTAATTTTGCTATCGCTTCAATAGAAGGTTGTTATAACTTTAAAGTGGCCACCTGGAGATGTTTAGACATTTTAGTGGAGCCATCTCATTTCAAACAATGGACGAGCACAAAGGAATGTTTGCCTGTCTCAGCCAGGTTGGGGTTCAAATATTTGTTTGATGTCTCTTTTGTTCATGTTTGATTCTTTGATTTATTTTGATTATGTTAATAGTAATTTTGGTTATGTTCATTGATTTTTGTTTTTGATATTATTTACTGTATGTATATAAGTTGCCTATGTTATGTTCCATGTAGTTTGAGGGAGATTTAATAAGAGGCGGGACCACCTGCCATTAACCCACCAGGAACCGCACTCCATCCTATAAATCTGGAGGGTCTCCCACAGTTCTTGGTGGTTCATTGTGAATGTGTATTGTGATTTCTGTGAATTATTTGGATCTCTGATTTTTCTGACTTTCTGCTGTTTTTCCACCTTGCTTTTGGAATCTGTACTGGGACTTGTTTGATTTGGATTGCTGTCGTGTTTCAGGCATTTCCATTTTGCCATTGTGCTCCACAGAGCTTAAAATTGTGATTGGAATACCACTTGTGAAGAATAAATTATTTTATAAAGATTCAGCACTTGCCCTTATTACTAGCCAGAGTTTGATACCCCCCGCTAGTGGGCATTATTGGAAGCATTTGAAACTACATGCTTTGATACACTTTAATGCTTGGGACTATAAGTTCACGACACTCATATGCACTCCTTATCAATTTGAAATCCTTAAGGATATCTGTCTTTTCACATCTACACATTTTATCAAAAATATGAAAAGACATACATCTTAAAAACAGCATCTGAACAACTGAATGAGAATAAATTTTTAAATTAATGTCATGTGACCTTTCTCCTATGCATGTTACAATGACAAATGATTAATAATTTTAGAAGAAACAGTACTAATTCTCAACCTACAATAACTAAAACCAACTAGTAATGTTTGATGAGAGTTACCAATATACTGTAACTAAACAAAGTTACCTGTATTCATTCACTCTACACTTTATTAGGAACACTATACTAATACTGTGTAGGCCCTGGTTTTGCTTTAAAACAGCCTCAGTTCATCATGTTGACATGATTGCATCATGCAATTTCAGCTAATTTGTCAGTTGCATGCTCATGCTATCAATCTCCTGATCCACCACATCCCAAAAGGTGCTGTATAGAATTCAGATCCAGTGACTGGGAAAGCCACTGAAGAACATTAAACTCATTGTCATGTTCATGGCACTTGTTTTTTTTATTTTTTTTTTAAATTTTATTTATTAATTTTATTGTAATCATTCAATACAAATAGATCAATTTATACAAAAAAGAATTGAAGACAAATCAAACCCCACCCTTGAGAAGGAGAGCATGGCCAAAGGAGAATTGCTTAGGGCTTTTTAATAGGGCAAAAATAAACAAAAGAAAGGAAAAAATATATATAGGTAAATAAAAAATGGAGAAGAGAAAGAAATGCGAAAATAGTTATTTCTTCTTATGCTAAAATATTATTGATTAGATCCTGCCAGGTTTTGAAAAAATTCTGTGCAGATCCTCTTACTGGGAATTTGATTTTTTCCAATTTCAAATAATATAAAACATTGGTTTCCCACTGACTTATCAGAGGAGAGTTAGAATTCTTCCAATTTAACAAAATAAGTCTGCGTGCCAAAAGTGTAGTGAATGCAATCACCGTTTGCTTGTCCTTCTCCACTTCAAGTTCGTCTGGAAGAACACCAAACACAGCTGTTAATGGGTTAGGAGGGATTGTGATACCAAGGCTGTCTGAAAGGCACTTAAAAATTTTGGTCCAAAATGATGTTAGTTTGGTGCAGGCCCAAAACATATGACCCAGTGAGGCAGGAGCTTGGTTGCAGCGTTTGCAGGTTGGATCTTGCCCTGGAAACATTTTGGACAGTTTTAAGCGAGACAGATGAGCTCGATATATAAGTTTTAGTTGAATAATTCTATGCTTTGCGCATATGGAGCTCGAGTGAATTCTCTGCAATGCTACCTTCCGCTCCTTTTCTGATATATTGATTAAGAGATCTTTTTCTCAATGTCCTCTTGGATCTTTGAAAGGAAGGGACTCTAATAAGATTTTATATAATGCGGAAATGGTGTCTAATTCCTCGAAATTGAGCAGTATTTTTTCCAGCATGGTGCAGGGTACGAGATGAGGAAAACTGGGCAGTTTCTGTTTAACAAAGTTTCTAATTTGAAGATTTTGAAAGAAATGTGTAGCTGGGAGGTTGAATTTGGAACGTAATTGTTCAAAAGATGCAAATATGTTGTCTATATAAAGATCTCTGAGCATTTTAATCCCGAATCTTTTCCAGGTATTAAAAACTGGATATGTTTACGAGGGTTGAAAGAGGTGGTTCTCTTGCAGAGATGCCACAGATGAAAGATTTTTCATCTTAAAATGCTTTCTAAGTTGGTTCCATATTCTGAGTGAGTAAAGCACAATTGGGTTATTAGTATATTTGCGATAACTTGTATTTATTGGAGCGCAGAGCAGGGAGTATAAAGAAGTACTACAGCAGTGGTGACAAAGGGCATCCTTGTCTGGTGTCACGTTCTAGCTTAAAGTAGTCTGAACAAATGTTGTTAATACAAACTGAAGCTTCTGGATTGGTATACAGTAGTTTGATCCATGCACAAATATTCGGGCCAAACCCAAATTTCTCCAATGCAGTGAAAAGGTAGTTCCATTCAATCATATCAAATGCTTTTTCTGCGTCTAATGATAGTAATATCTCTGAGGTGTTTGACTTTGCTGGTGAATATATAACATTAAACAGGCATCGGAGATTGGAAGATAGATGTCGGCCTTTAATAAATCCAGTTTGATCCTGTGATATTACCGAGGGCAGCACTTTCTCCATCATTCTAGCTATAATTTCTGAGAGTATCTTAACATCATTATTCAGAAGTGAATTTGGTCTGTATGATGCACATTGTAACAAGTCCTTATTTTGTTTAAGAAAGATGGTGATTAATGCTTGACGAAAAGTTTGAGGTAGAATTTGATTGTCTCTAGCTTCTGTAAATGTTGCCAATAAGAAGGGAGCTAGCTGAGTGGAGAATTTCTTATAAAATTCTACGGGGTAACCATCAGGGCCTGCTGATTTCCCGCTTTGAAGTGACTTTATAGCATCTAGTAATTCTGATAGGGTCAGAGGTTTATCCAGTTCCTCTTGAAGCACTTGAAGCATCTATTTGTGGTGTCTGTAATGTATCCAGAAATGCATTAGATTGTGTGTTGTCTTCTTTGAACTCAGTAGAATATAAGGATTTATAATAATCTCTAAATGTGTGCATTATATTTTTATGGTCAATGATTTCTTCTCCATTCGTGTTGGTAATTACTGGTATTGCATTGCTAACTTCTTGTTTGTGAATTTGTTGAGCTAAAAGCTTATTAGCTTTTCCTCCGTGTTCATAGTAATGATGTCTTGACTTATAAATAAGTTGTCCAGTTTCTTTAGTTGTCAAGATGTTGAGTTCTGTATGCAGAGCTTGCCTTTTCCTATGAAGAGCTTCACTTGGACGCCTGGCTTGTTCTTCATCTATTCTAGTAATTTCGCTTCTTAGCTCTGATGCTTTCTTGGTTTCTAATTTATTTCTGTGGGAAAGATATGAAATAATCTGTCCTCTTAAGAAGGCCTTTAGAGTTTCCCAGAGTGTTCCTGCAGAAACCTCTGAGGGTGTGTTTGTCTCTAGGAAGAAGCTGATAAATTCTGTGCAGTTCTCGTCTGCTAATAGAAGAGGGTTAAGACGCCATCTGCGAGGTGAGTGTGAGGGGCTTAATGATTTTAGCTCCAAGACTAGAGGGGCATGATCGGAGAGAACAATTGTGTCGTATTTGCATGATTTAATCGTAGGCAAGAAATTATTATCAATAAAAAAATAATCAATTAAGTTCATGACACTTGTTTAAGAAGACTTTTGTTTTGTGACATGGTGCATCACCATGTTGGAAGTAGTCTTTAGAGGTTGGGTAAATTGTGGCCATGAGGAGATACACATGGTCAACAACAATGCTCAAATAGGTTGTGACATTCAAGCGATAACTGATTGGTTTTAACGGGCCCAAACTGTGCCTCACACCATTACACCACCACCGCCAGAGTGGACTATTGACATGAGGCAGGTCATCTGTGAGCCTCAGCACAAATCGAGATACATCAGACCAGACTACATTTTCCAGTCTTCAACTGTCCAATTTTGGTGAGCCAGTTTTCTGAGCTCATCTACTTTTTTTAACCCATCTGGGTTGATGTGTTTTGTATTCTGAGATGCTTTTCTGTTCAGCACAATTGTACAGAGTGGTTATCTGAGTTGCGGTTACCTTTCTATCAAATTGAACAAGTCTGACCATTCTCCTCTGGACTTTCTCATCAACTGTTTTGGTCTGCAGAACTGCTACTCACTGGATGATGTTTGTTTTTTTTTACACAATTCTGAATAAACTTTACAGACTTTTAAGTGAAAATCTCAGGATATTAACAATTACAGAAATACTGAAACCAGCATGTTTGGCACCAACAGTCATGCCATGGATATTAACAATTACAGAAATACTGAAACCAGCATGTTTGGCACCAACAGTCATGCCATGGTCAACATCAGTCTTTGGTATAATTGAACATCACCAGTTTATAATAAAATATGATGACAAGACTTACTGATAATGATAAGGGAAATATAATACAATCTACAAGTTGCTATAGCCACAGTTCCATGACAGAGCAAATAAAACTGGAGGCAGTATAAAATCCTGCCCTGTACCTCTCTTAATGTTTGGGAATACCAATGCAGAAGCAGTGAATATAATATTTTGACCATTCTGATAAACCCTAAGCCCAAACTCCTTTTAGTGCAGTACATCAGTAGGAATAAAGAGCAGATCCTTTTAGGAAGGAGCAGAATCCTTCTCTTAAAGGTTAAAAATGTGACTTCAACTTTGACATCAGGAATTTTACAAAGGCACTTTATTCATTTCCTATACTAAAACAGCCTATTATGTTATAAGCAAAATGCACCTTGTCTGTAAATGTCTTTGTATTCAGGTATGAATTCCCTGAATACTTTAACAATAAGTTTAAGGGAAAAGTGTCAAAGGTGTAAATTCCCATCACTTTGTTTGCTTTTGTTTAAGGCTCTAGCTGTTTCAGTAATGCTTAAATATGAAACCTTATTAAACCTGTTTTTCTGCTTACACGTTTGCTTCATTCTTCCCTCAGGGGCTGGGAACTAAGTTCTTTTGTTGGATCAATCAGGGAGAGGGAGGACATTCCTCTAAGAGAAGCTACTGTGACAGTCATATCTGAGAGAAGTCTAAAGGAATTGCTAATAGAAGGTAAAAGACCGTAGTCCTGGGTGCACGTGCATTGCGACTGTGAACTGTATATCTGCAAAGATTGATAAGTGTAAGAATATGCAAAAGAAAGTAGCAACAGAGGTATGATGTAACAGTGGGTCTACTGGAAAAGAAATCTGTTCATTGGAAAAAGAATTTATGTTTTAAGGAGAGATTGCCACTAAGTCTTTCCACAATTGAACAACATTGTAAACGGGTCAATTCATTCTATAATATGCTTTCTTGGCATTTAGTGACAACACCATGGACTGTGAGGAAAGTGTAAAAGATTAAATAGATTGGGATTTGATAAAATTAATCTGAAATGAACAAATAAATTTTGATATAACCAATTATAGACTAAGGATAAGAAGCTTAGCCTTTATTTAAACTTCTGTGTCCTTTAGACATAAGGGACAATAACTAGAACAAAAATGACGGTGCCTATTTTGATTAAGTAGGAGGGAAGTAACAGCTATGCTTTTGATGACAGGTGGTCCCAAAAAAAGCAGGGTAAAATTCAACAGGAAGTCCATCAAGTCACTGAGACTTGCCAGGGATCAATGTGATAGAGCCCTCTTACGCTCCACTATTGCAACTGGAGAATTCAACATTGTAATACCTTCTAGAATACTTGCAATCTCACCAAGCAATTAGTGCTGCAGGATGTGTGTGAGGGAGAGTAATTAACGCTGTGTGAAATAGCACTCAGAGCAGCACAGTTGATTTAGTTCTTACTTAATTATTTTACACTGTGCAAACGAGTTAAAACTGAACTTACCAGCAGGCCATTTTCTAGAGTTTTTGCATGTTCTCTCCATGTCTGCTTGGGTTTTCCTCCAGGTGTTCTGGTTTCCTCCCACAGTCCAAAGAAATGCAGGTTAGTTGGATTGGCAACGATAGATAGGCCTGTGTGTGTGTATGTGTGTTTGTTCACCATGCGATGCACGTGTGGCCTGTCCAGAGTTTGTTCCTGCGTTGTGTTCCTGCATTGTGCTCTATACTAGGTGGGATAGACTCAAGTGGGTTAGAAAATGACTGACTGACTGTGGAGCAAATTATAGAAAGGGACACTAAGGGAAAATATTGATTCCGAAGAATGGAATCGTGGCTGTCTATCCTAAACTTTGATTTTAGATTTGGCAATCTCAACCTCTGGCAAGCAGAATTAAATATATATAGTATTGTAAATATGTGATTGTATAAGTCAGAAACTCTGATAACCATATCTACAATCAATGTTAAGGATAGAGAGCTGCCAATCAATTGTTTAAATTAATCTTCTAAAAAATTTTAAATTATTCTTATGAAATCAAATGATTAGCCTGTGCTTTAAATATAAAGAGAACAAAAATCAAGATATTTTGGAATATTAAATCCCCCATTAGGCACATGTTTGTTTTTTGTTTGTGAAGTGTCTGTGAGTCACATGCATAAAGTACAACCATTGTATGCACCTACCAGCTTTATCCCAGGAGGGATTGTGGAAACCATCACTCTCATCTGTTGTAAATTACTTCCAAATCTGAGGCCAATTTGAAAATGTCAGAAGCAGAGGGAAACAGGAGCGCTCCATTGTTTGCCAATGCTTTGTTTTACAAATGAAGAAGAAAAAATGGTAGTATTATAAATGATTGGTATGTACTGTGAGTCCTTCCACAATTCAATGTCTCTAATGCTGCGTACACCGAGGTCACATCCATCTGTCTGCTTTTCAACTGTATAGCCTTTATCTTTTCCCCAAATTGAAGGGGACCTTGAGGCTATCCTGGCAGGTACACACTTATTCATACTGTGCTAATTCATTGTTAGCTCTCAACCTAACGGAATGTAAAGGGATTATTTGTTTAAAAGGTACATGATAAAAAAAAAAACTAAGCATACTGTACATTATAATGTCTTTTTGTAACACAGAAAAGAAAACTGCACATTGTATTGAAGAAGAAAACTCTCTTGATTTGTCCATTACCCAGAACACTACATTCCAACAACTTTTAGCCTTTGCAATTACTTTACAAGTATAACATTTGCAATTATTCACAGTCAGCTGGCGCTATACAGATTCAGTATCTTGGTGCAAGCACTCATGTAGATGTTGTCTGTATGGCTTTGGCATATTCTTCTGCTGTCCAGGGACGTTTACTGCCTTGTGCTCAGTGCTGCCCCCATACAGTCCTTGATTGTATTAACTGGTTTTCAGAAAGTGTTATGTAGTTTAGTACAATTATACCAAAGAGTCATTTTTGTCATATTTTATAGATATCCTTATTCTAAAGTAAACTCCACTTTAGTCGAAAATAAAATATTAAAGAAATGCTTGCACTACACCCCATTGCTTTCTGTGATTAAGCCAATTTTCTAAACATTTATACATCATGTCTTAAAAGCTGGCTGATTTAGATCAATGTGCAGTCTCCAGTGGTTTACCTGATCAAAACGATATTCAGTGTCTGCTGTTAAATATTTGTCTTGCTTTTTAATACAAATCTGTAATATTGAAAACAGCATCTATGATATGAATTATTCTGAGTGTTAGTTGAGGAAAATACAACATCTCATATTTTATATAATGTTTACAACGGTTGCAATCATGGTTTTGGAACCTCTTATTCTCCATTATGGACTTTATAAGCATGTTAAATTTTTTTACATTACTTATATTATTTGATCATTATTTTGTCACTGCCATTTTGCCGTTTGATTGTCGGATGGTCATCACCATCTTTTGGTTATCTCTGCATGGCTGCAGCCATTTTGTTTATGGTCTCAATGCCTGTAAATGGTCATGTGTCATATTGTGTCATCAGATCCCACCTAAGATGGCAATGACCTGCTGCTGGCATCCATGTATTAGATCTTGTGAAATTTCTGTACATTTACTTACTAGTGTAAGCTAAAAAATGCTCCTGAGAAGATATATTCTGACTTTGAGAGTGGGTTTGTTAATTTGGTTCTACTAGATGTCCCTGCATTTTGACCCTTTCCTATGAAGGCTTCCACTCTTCAAGAGTGTAGCTCCCTAAATTGCACCAAAAGACTACAATATAAAACCAGCATCTTCTTGAGAACTACAGAGTGCATTCTATATGGAATGATGTATTCATTTGTTTAAAGTCATTTTAATCTTAGTTGCACATCGCTCTTGATGACTTTCAGTGTTATTTAGTATGGCCTGAATATTCCCCTGTTGCTAAAAATATGAGAAAAAATCAGAAAGTTAAGTGTATTTACCATTTATCTTTATTTTAGTGCATAGTCATATTGTTTTATTCCCAACACTTATTTGATTTCACTTGTAGTGCCTCTTATTGTTGCCTTGATTTTAATTAGTTCATTTTTTAGGAATTTAAAACCCTTATTGGTTATTTTCCCATTAATACTTGAAAACTTATAATAAGTACCAAGTTGTCCAAAAAGCATTTTGATGATTTTCTCAGGTAAAGAATTGAAATCATAGCAGAAATATCTGATATCTCAACTGTACTGTCAGTCCTTGTAATTAAATAAAGTAATGTATCATTAAGAGAATTTGCTCTTAACCGTAGAACTGCTTGCAGAGAAAACCTGAAGCCAATGCAACCTTCCAAGAACTGAGTTTAAGACTCCAGTTTTATATTTTCCATACATTTCTGCCTGTATAAGTTTACTGTTTCTTTAAGGCTTTTCTTTGTGGACTTACAATTAAGTTTTTTTAAGTTAAATCCTTTTATTTTTTACAATATTATTGCAATATCACCAAACTGAATACATTATGAGTAAAGAATTCTAATGACACAATAGCTTCTGTGCTCTGAACCTTGAACAGAAAGCAAAACAAGAGACTGCAACCAGAAAACAATACATATAAACATCTTTTGCAATAATTCAAAAGTCAGGAGCAACCACGGTTAAAACCATTATTATTCACCAAAATTAAGAACACTGATCAGTATAAGAGGATCCATCTCTAAATCATGGGACATGCCATAGTAAAAAAACATCAAGTTAATACAAATTTGTGTACAGATATCTGAAAGGGGTGCCAGATACACAAACAAATGGTGGGAGACACAGAAAAGACAGGAATAAGGCCATCCACATAGATGTGAAGAAAAGCTAATGCAGACTACGTCTCAGGGGAAAATTGGCTAGCTCAAACAGAACCTCAGCTATCTACAAACAAAAACTTTCACATTTTGACGCCTATCTGGGTGTGCCAGTTGACAAAAATAAAAGAGCCAGTAAGGAGATGGACAACTGGCTCAAAGGACTGGACAGATATTGTTCAGTGAGACTAAACAGATGCCAATCACCAAAACGCAGATAACGTTTCAAAACAAAAGAATTACAAAAAAGCACACACACGCACACACCGCCACTCTGCTGAAAACAAGACTCTATTATCCTATTTGCTAGACTTTTTACAAACAGACAAGGCCTTCTCAGACCTCAACGGTGCCAATGCAAGGCCTCTTGCAATAGAAAGTTTCTGTGTCCACTCGTCTGCATTCCAGGGTGGACACTTATTTGAGTAGCTGAGCTGAACTAAAATCCTGCTACAGTTCAACCATTAGTCAACATCTGTTCAACCAGCCTTGTGAATATCATCTGAGTAACAGCAATTAATCAAAATAAGGCGACATCTGTGATGACCTGAGGGCTAACCCAGTCTTTCAAAAAATTTCTTTTCTGCCATTCACACAATTTCTATGTGATGCAGGACACATTAAATAGGTCAGGCATAGTAACACTTGAATATGTAGATGTTTATTTAGATAGTGGATGTTTAATTTCCAAGAGTAAAGAAAAACTAATAAATGTATCTGGGAACCAAAAAAAAAAGTGGAGAAAACATAAAATGCAACTAGCTAGTCAGACAGATTTGACTTTGTTGTTAGTGACTATGTGTGTCTAAAATCACACTGCCTTTTCCTGAGACAGAGCACAGGTCACCTATTTACCAAGCAGCATTTTGTATTTTGCTTATTATTGGTTTATTCTGTACTGTCTCTTTAAGTTTATGTTCCTTGTTCTTTGTGGGTGGAGCCCCAGGAGGCGGGGCCACCTTAACATCACCACTCCCGCCCCTTCCTCTGGCTATGTAAGTCAGCTGAGAAGTTGGGAGCCAGAGATTATTTGTTTACTATTGAGTTGTTTGAGTCCTGCCATTTCTCTTTGGATTATCGTTTTTGGGAGATTTTTGTGTTGTGTTTTAGGATTTATATGCTGTGGATTATTTTATTAGGCAACTCCTTTTGTCTCTTTTAACTCTGTTGAGTGTTCTTCTGCATTTTTATTTTTTTTGTAAATAAGTCTTTGATTTAAAAAGCTAATTTTTTGCTCTTTTTGCTCACCAGCCAGGAGTTGACAGTTTTCCTCATTCTTGTGAGGCCCTTTGATATTTTGTGGTCCATTTTATGTTGTTTTGGTAAATGCCTATTTTTTGGGGTCTGTTCCGGCTGAAGCCAGCATGTAGTATTTCGGATCTGGCCGAGTGTAGGTGAGCCTCTTTTTGGCAATTTAAGCCTGCTTCGTGGCATTTTTTTGAAGACCACACACCCATTCTGCCTTTGTTAAGACTCCATATCAAAACAAATTTTTAATACAGCACAACTTCTGAGAAAATTGTAGGGGCCTATCTTACTTGTCATCTAGGCAATCTGCAGAAGAATTTTAAAAAAGGCAGATGACATTTGATAAAATTGTTGAAATTTAATCTTTAAGCAGAGAAGCCTGTTTGGGATCCTAATCCAGGTCTTCAAGTGATATAATGTCTGATCCAGCGGAGTGAGTTTTATTAAATAGGAAATAGCATTCTAGGGGACACCAATGAAAATGAAGGTATTCACAGAATTCCACAGTAAGCAAATGATCTCTGTCTTCTGAGCCTTCTGAGTTAAATAGACTGATGGAGGGCTCAGAAATGATGAACTTGGGTCAGTCCTTACATGAAGCAGGTCACTTTACTCTTTTAAAGATTATGTTAATTTCTCTAAGTTATTGTTTGCCATCTACTGCTTTTTTAACATTGTTCTTACCTGAAATTTAACAGCAACAATAAAGCAGTGGTAATTTTTAACTCAAGTTTAGGTACTGTGTACAATAAATATATATATTTTAATTGATTTTATTTGAAGCCAATAACATTCCATACAATCAAGTCAAACTTAACAAACCAAAATTCAACCCCCACCCAATTAAAATAAATATTTCAAACAATCCTCACAAAGCTTTTAATGGAATAGAAATATGCACCTGTCTCTAAAATATTCACATCTCATTATGGTTTAAAAGTATAGAGCTATGGTGCAATTGTTTAAACATATACAGCTCTTACAACTGGTGAACAAACAAGACAATCAGGGTGGCACGGTGAAGAATCAGGGGTCCAATGACTTTACCAGATTTTCAAACTTGAACAATGATAAATAAGGATAGAATAATTGTTTTCAGTGTTTTTTGTTTCCCTGCAAACTAATTATAGAAAACTGACAGATGGAGCTGACTTAAGCTTAAATTACGTGAGCGCTTAAACAGTTTTATCATCAAAAATGAAACCTTCATATCAAACTGTGCACCCAAATTGTAGGAAAATACCAAAGATGTTTATCATCAAGGCAGTTAGATCAAGTGCTTTGCTGTGTGTTTGTCTCCTGTGATCTGAACTTTTGACATTTTATAAACTTTAAAATAAGCCATTCTTTAGCAATCTGCTTAATTCCACAACCTTTACACTGATGCTCTGATTGCTTCACCCTTAATACTCCTTTATTCTCTTGATGTGTTCATGTTGATATAATAAACTAGATATTGGGTATGAAAATATAAAGGAATAATCAAAGCATCTCATTTTACAGATACATTGTTTTTTACTTTTAAATTTTAGCCAATCCCAAGGGGTTTCACTATCCAAGGATACATTACAATTGAGGCCGACACAAAAATCCTCACAGGAGTTAAAGGCAAAAGAGAGAAGAGCTCAATTCATTTACGCTACCCAGGCATCTTGTTTGCAGTTGGTAAATGCAGTGAGACACATGACAATAGGATTTTAACAGAAAAACTCATTTATACCTTTGCATATTGATAATATACATAGAATTTACAGCCTTCCTTTAGACTCATGTCCCTGCCTTGTGGAAGAATCCGCCTCAGACACAACTTTTGCTATTAAACAGTAATGGACTCTGATGAACTGACACACAACTAAATCATGACCTCCAGATATGTGATGCAAAAATTAATTCTTTGTTTTAACCTGATTTTTAATAACAAAAGGAGTATAATGGAAGTATAAAATCACTGGGGCCAGACCTAAATTGTTTGGGAGTCCATTGCGAGTTCATTTCCAAACATTTCATACTGATACCTGGCAAGGGTGATTCACTAGCTAACAGAGTTGGGATAACTACTGAAATAAAGTCATCCATTACAAATTACGTCTATCAAATTGTAAGAGGATTACTTTATTGTACTCATTACTCCCTGGAAAAAATAATCACATTACTAATTCCTTTACATTTACATTACTCTCTAAAATCCATGCAAATATGTATTATTTGATAAGCACAAGAATGACATCCAAAGGTCTTTTCAGTATTTTAAGAAGAAAGAAATGGCCAACAGGCTAGTAATGACCAGGGACTGTTGCTATGTGACATGCAATTGCACTGTGCCATTTCAAACATATAATTCAGCAAGTAGGTCTTTAATACAGAAAAAGAATTCTTAAATACAAAAAATGCATCTTAATTACGAATAAAATTGACTTAACTACTAGAACACATGCAGTCTGTAAACAGTAAAATTACTGCCATGTAGTGGGCAGCAGACAAGAGAACTGCACTATTTTTTGTGTAACATTCAATCCATGTGTCTCCATCATCTCAGTGTTATTTACACTATCAGAAGAGCGTGTGCCAATCAAAAAAGAAATTATTTACTTTTTGTAATTAATTACAGTATCTTACATTCACTAACAATTAAAGTTTCATACTGTATACCTTACCAGTATAAAAACCACTTGGTCCATTTTCACAGGAATATTAAAGAGATGTGACAAACAAATCAAACTGCATATCAGGATATGGCACCACATTTTATGACACATGATACTTATAGCTAATGACTGAATACTGAAGACTTTTTTTCCTCTGTAAATCGTATTCCTTATGAGTTTTTTGATCAAGAGCGGGAAAATCACAATTGCAAAAATGTTATCACAACTATCATACGTTTAATTATAAAAGTTTCTGGAGACACATTGCAGCTCACTTCATTCCATCTGTCTTGAACTAGAAGTAAATTCTCTCAGCTAATTATGTTCTTTCAATGCATTGTTAACAGTAAAAAATATTTATTTCTCATTAAAGACAAATTCATTCTCAATCTTCTTCTTCTTTCGGCTGCTCCCGTTAGGCGTTGCCACAGTGGATCATCTTCTTCCATATCTTTCTGTCCTTTGCATCTTGCTCTGCTACACCCATCACCTGCATGTCCTCTCTCACCACATCCATAAACCTTTTTCTCTTCCCTGGCAGCTCTATCCTTAACATCCTTCTCTAAATTTACCCAGCATCTCTCCTCTGCATATGTCCAAACCAATGCAATCTCGTCTCTCTGACTTTGTCTCCCAACCGTCCAACTTGAGCTGACCCTCTAATGTACTCATTTCTAATCCTATCCATCCTCGTCACACCCAGTGCAAAGCTTAGCATCTTTAACTCTGCTACCTCCAGCTCTGAAAGACAAATTCACTCTCAATATAACAAAATAAACAATCAGGCAATGTTGTAAAATAAGACACATCTCTGGGGCAGATCTGATAGCCTTTGTGAAGATGAATGAGTTGGTGCTGTGCAAATCAGGCAGGAGCTGCAGATTGGGTAGTCACACTTGTCTCTGGGGTCTACCTGTCAAGAAGTTCAAAATCCAGCTGCAAAGTGAAGTGTTCAAATATAGGTCCCTGAGCTTGGTGATAAGCTTTATGGTGTTAAATGCTGAACAATAATCTATAAATAGCATTCAAAAATAATTCCCTCTCCTGTTGTTCTAGATGGGCTAGTACTGCATGAAGGATCATGCTGATGGTATCTTTTGTGGATCTACTGGAGAAATTTGCAAATTGTAATGGATCTATTTCTTTGGACAATGAAGACCATATATCATTTTTGACTGACCTCTTGAAAAACTTCATTACTGCAGGCGTTAGTGCAATGAGATGGTAGTCATTCAGAGAGGTAAGTTATGACTTCTTAGATACTTGGACAATGGTGGATCTTTCTAAGCATGTTGGTATGACAGACTGGGTTAAAGAGAGATTATATTTTACTGTGAGCACTGGTTTCAGATGATCGGCACACATCTTGAAAATACATCCAGGAATGGACATGCTGCCTTCCTGATGTTCACTTTCCTGGAAGCTCTCCTTACATCTCAGCTTGACAAAGTGAGGTCTCCTTCCTCACTGGGTAGAGCTCCCATCATAGATGTGTGGTTGATGTCAGGCATTAGCAGCCTTCACAATGAAATGCACATAGGAAGTATTTAGCTTGTACTGCCAGAGAGGTGTTATTCGCCATTGTTGGGGGTAGTCACTTTATAATCCGTTTTTGTCCATAGACCTTTCCACATCTGCCCGACATCGGACTGCTTAAATTGTGCTTTCACTTTTTTTCCATGTCACTATTTAGCATCTTTCACTGTTCTCCTAAGATTGTGGGAGGTTTGTTTTGTTATTGTCCATATGCATTGACACAAGCTATGTGTTGTACATGATAATGATGCTTGTGCTAAGTGCATCCTGAATGGTTTTATCCACCCATGGTTTCAAGAAAATGCCTGGATCACTTTGGGGATGATGACACACACTGATCATTAGAGCTGTGCCTTAACATAATCCAGTCAGCAACACTCATCGTGTCCTGGAGAATGGCCTCTGATTGGTCTGACTAACACACAACCTCACACATGACTGGAGCATCCGTTTTAGCCTTTGTTTATATCTGGGCATAAGGGAGAAGGAGGTATGGCTGGATTTGTCCAATGGAGGAAGTGACTGTGCTTTAAGGCCTTCTTTACGTGAGGTATAGCATTGATCCAGTGTCTTTCCTCTGGTGGTACACATAATGTACTGATGAAAGTTTAGAATTACCATTCTAATATTAGCCATGTTGAAATTGGCTGCATTCATGTTATCACTCTGGTGGCGGCTGTGTGTCTCATTCAGTTCTGTCTGAGCAGAGTCAGTGCTCATTTGATGTAGATACTGCCATAACAATGACTGATATGCATTTCCTGAGAAGATAAAAGAGTATGCATTTAATTTTCAGGAGCCCCAGATCTGGCCAGCGTTAGAGTGATAAGACCATTACGTTCCTGCTGTTGCACCAGCTGTTGTTGACCATGTGACATACACCGCCACCTTTTGATTACTCAGCTCCTCTGTTGTGTCCATATGGTTATCGTAAAAGATATTCAGCAGGCCAGATCAAATGATTTGATACCAACAGAGTCAGTGATATCTCTATGAGACAAAAGATGTTGCAATCCATAATGTCTCACTGGTATTTTATTCTTGCTCTGATACTGTTCTTCTTGTTCTCCAATAACTGGACATTGGCTAGTAGAACACTTTGTAGCGGTGGTTGGTGTGCCTGGGCCTCAGTATTTTATGTACATCCCTCAGTGTTTCTTTTCAGTGAGTCTACTGTTGTTGTCACCAAGCAGTGCCAGCGAATATGAAGTCAGAAAGCTGGTGAGTGACCCCCAGTCCTTGGTTTATTATTACTTACAAAACCCAAAGTAGTGGGTATGAACATCCCCACAAGCCTGCATAGGTTCTTCTCTGGGTACTCACAAAGACGATTATGATGAGTTAGTTGACAATTTTGAATTGGTCCAGTATAAGAGAGTATAGGTGTGTCCATGGTTGTGCCCTGCAATGAGTGGTGCTCCATCTAGGGTAGGTTTCTTATCTTATTCCCAGAGCTGTCAAGTTAGAATGTGGCCTCTAGAAACAAAAACGGTGTTAAGCTGGTTTAAGCAAGGATACATTTACTGTCATAGTGGTAACTAGAGCTAGCAGAATTATAAAATGATGGGATGTGGATATTGTGTAAATGTAGTATTCCTTGTTAGATAAATGTGGCAGAAATTGCCCCTCCATATCCATCAGATAACTGACTTGAAGGAAGAAATGCAAAGGGAAATTAAGATTATCACAAACTCTGCATTTGGTGCAGAAATTCAGCAAGTCCCATAATTTAATGATTTGCTCTACAGTTTCTTTCTTCTTACTCACATAGCTAAGGCTGACTGAGACAAAGCCTGAGTGTCATTTGAGAATATGTGGTGTTTTCAGATATTATGCATTATTAAAGATTTTTTTTTTTGTGAGCTGGTGTTATATTATTTGTGGGTGACTTTCCCCACAAATAGTTATATGGTTACTGATAGCCTTCAGTTGTCTACTCGCTTTGCTCTACAGTGTGGTGTCATGCATGCACATTAGTAGGTTGCCTTCTAGGCAAATACTGCATTACCACCACAAAACAAGAGGGGGTGCTCTCTCAACTTTGTTCCATGTTTCTACCTCCACAGCTCTGAGAGAATGTCCACTGAGAGCAATTGACTCTGCCCCTTCTGACATAATTACTATAAAGCTCTGCTTTCCTGGAGGAAGGTGCCTGACTTGGCCAGAGATTGCCACAGAGACGAAACTTCATAGACAAGAAGGAACTGTTCAGATGAGCGACACTTTAAAAGAGAAAGGAAACTGCCTATGTTTTCAGTTTTCAGCTTCACTGCATATTATTTTGTTTTCTGTTTGAAATAAATTAAACAGGATAACCCAGCTGATGTCCCAACATTTCCTCCTTGATCCCGAGTTTCACTACTACTCGGCCACAGTAGTTATGACACCTACTTCTGGACCTATCTGCAGCCTTTGACACGGTCAACCATCAGATACTTCTGGAAACTCTCACTAGTCTTGGGATCTCAAGCATTGTCTGGCAATGGTTTGCTTCTTACCTTGCTGACCGGACATTCCAGGTTGCCTGGCAAGGCTCCCAGTCAGCTCCACGAAGACTGACCACTGGTGTTCCTCAGGGCTCTGTCCTAGGACCCCTTCTCTTCTCCTTATACACAGGTTCTCTTGGGAAGGTAATAGCTGAACATGGATTCTCTTACCACTGCTATGCGGATGACAGTCAACTCATTCTCTCCTTTCCACCCGATGACCAGCAGGTCTCAACCCGCATCTCAAACTGCCTTGCTGATATCTCCTCTTGGATGACTTCCCACCACCTCAAGTTGAATCCCAGCAAGACTGAACTCTTGTATATCAGAGGCAACTCATCTCCGAATCTTGACCTTGCAATCTCTCTTGACAACTCGGTTATCGTCCCCTCAAAAACGGCAAGAAGTCTTGGTGTCACTCTAGACGAAGAATTGTCTTTCTCTCCACACATCAGCAACCTCTCCAGGTCCTGCAGATATCTCCTTTACAACATTAGGAGAATCCGCCCCTTTCTCACTACAGAGGCTACTCAGCTTCTCGTCCAGACCTTGGTCATCTCTAAGCTGGACTACTGCAACTCTCTGCTGTCTGGACTTTCACTAAAGGCAACACGACCACTTCAACTGATCCAGAATGCAGCTGCAAGACTCGTTTTTGATATTCCCAAATTCTCGCACACTACACCTCTGCTGCGGAACCTGCACTGGCTCCCTGTGGCTGCCCGCATCAGGTTCAAAACCCTAACACTTGCTTTTAAGGCCAAAACTGGAGCTGCACCACCTTACATATCAGCACTGGTCAAGCAGCGTGTCACTTCTCGCTGTCTCAGAACATCAAGCACTGCACGTCTCGAACCACCCTTACTTAAAAGAAGAGGACGACATGCATCAAGACTCTTTGCAGTGTTGGCTCCTCAGTGGTGGAACGAACTTCCTCTTGCTGTATGAACAGCGGAGACCCTCACTGTCTTCAAACGTCGCCTGAAGACACACTTCTTTCAACAGCACTTGGACTAAAGTCCCCATACTTTTTTTTCTACCCTTTTTTTTTCAAAAAAAAAAAATTTTGTACTAACTTACTATTTTCTTCTAGCAGGGTTTTGTATACAACTTGGTCAGCGGTAACTTGTTTAATGACAGTAGATTTAATCCTAGCCTTAAAGACCGAAGAACAGTCGTAGACTACTAAGCACTGTTGTAAGTCGCTCTGGATAAGAGCGTCTGCTAAATGATGTAAATGTAAATGTAAATGTAAAGGAGCAGTCAGGGGAAAGAAATAGAACCAACAAAAATTCAAACTACTCAACTTGGATATTATTAAGCTTTAAACTTGTGAAAATTTTGTAAATGTATAAACTGGGAGGTTTTAAAGTTGAAAGTCTTAAGTTGTGACTCTTTCCTAAAAAGAATTTATTGCTGTTATTTCAAGCAGAATATCATGTCTAAGCTGCAAGAGTATAATTCTGTCTGAACACAGGTATTAAAGTGAGATGCTTTGGGCTTTAATGCTTTTGGGAATGGACTCAAAAACAAAAATACATATTTTTTCCATCAGCCATTAACCTTGCCTTTTTAAGTTCATACACACTTACTCTTGTCCAAGTACCATTGTTTACTCTAAATTATGAATTCCACTATCCCCTCTCTTGAAATTTTGACTAACTGGTGACTCCTTGATGATGCAAGCTGCGTTCATTGCGCCACTGCTTGTCTGCTTTGATGCCTCTGTTCAGCTGTTTTTGATGATGTGCAGTTTTTATAAAATACTGTATTTTTGCAGGATATCCAGGCAGGAAGATCAGCCAGGAAAAGGTAGTACTGCATACAAAAAAAAAGGTAGAACACGACTGTAAGGGTAAGAACAAAACATGGTGAGGCATAATGTCAAACCACTTCTGGAGTAAGGGCATCGCCAGAGGACAGTAAGCCCTGAGAGTGTCCCATGGTGTCCTGGAAGGATAACAGAACAGAGTGGTAACCAAGGAGGAAGTAGTCACAGACCTGGAGAAAATGTTAGGCTGTTGTTTTCCTGGTTTTTAATAGTCCATTTGTGTTCATTACTCCTTTATGCTTATTTACAATTCCAGCTCATTATTTCATGTAAGCTTATGTTAATTTGACTGGAATTTTAAAAAAAACAATCCTTCTAGAATTTATCGAATGAAAATCTAGAACCAGTTCTGATGTACACTAATCAAGATCTCTGTCTTTGTTCCATTATATTTTTCCTGCACCAAAGAGCCTCTATGTCCGGTCACTATCAAGGGAGTGGATGTAGAGGTGGTCCACTCCTAAAAGTACCTGGGGGTCCACATCAATGACAGTTTGGACTGAGAGGAGAGGAACTATATAAGAAAGGGCAGAGCAGGCCTTTTTCCTTTGGAGACTGTGTTACTTTAAAGTGGAAAGTGACATCCTTCATATCTTCTATAACTCTGTGATGGTCATTGTGATTTTCTACTCTGTGGTGTGCTGAGCTAGTAACATCACTTCAAAATTGTGTGTGTGTATGTGTGTATATTTATTTAAAGAGCTTTTGTAAAAAGTCTTATTCCTCCTGGGGATAAATATAAAGCTTGATGGCGGAGTTAATGCAGATAACAGATTTGTTTCTGTTTATGAAAATGCATCCCTGTGTAGCTAGCAGTTACGATATAATGCATTTCAATGTTGTCTGGCATTCTTAGTAATTCCAATACACTAATTGCTTTTTACAAAGACCCCATATACAGTAAGACCATGATAATAATTACATGTTTTCACAACCCACACTGCAGTGGCCTTGTTGAGTATGTGAAGAGTATTTGAGATGGCTCAGGTATCTCTGCAGCACTAGTGAAGTTTGGTTTTCTATTGGGGAAAGTCTGCTTTTATTAGTTGCTGAGTATTCAAAGAAGTAAAACATTAGAATTTCCAAGGCTAAAAACAAGAATGTCACCCATAGTAGAAATACAGTAGATGCTGTCTTAGTGGGAATGCAACACAGTGGAAAAATTTCATTAAGCCCAATCTGTGAGGTGACTTCCTGCCCTGAGGTCAAGTCAGACAAAGAGCCCAGCTGTCACAATTTTAAATTGAATAGCAAAATCCATAAACAAAACTGACAACATCTGTTCCAAATGGCTGAAACCTACAATCCCAATTATATCTTGGCATGTCATATACCCAACAGCTTTACAAGAACAGCCACCAGCCACTGTTTGATTCAGCGGGCAGCAGAAATAGCCTCTAAGTTTCCCAACAGCTGCTCCATCTTGTTTTTGCTACTCACATAGGCTGAGTGTATAGGCTAAACCCCAAGCTCCAGGATTTTAAAATTTAATTTCCAAGATTGTTAGATATGACCCCTAGTCCAATGGTCATTACATGTTAATCATCTGTGATTTCAGTCTGTTTATATTTTCTTTTGTGGCAGCAGGATAGCACAGTGGTGTGCATTGCTTTTTCACTGATTCAGTGTTGTGGGTTTGAATCCCAGGCCCAGTTGTCATCTGTGTGGAGTTTGCCCATTCTCCCAATATCTCTTTGAGGTTTTCCCCCCATATCCCCATAGATATGCAGGTTAGCCCATTTGGAAACCCCAATTAGGGCTGGTGGGTTTGCCTGCATAGGCTGTTGCCCCTTATGATCTGATTGAATTTAGTGGGGTTGAGAATGAATGAATGAAACATTGTACTGTTAGTTATTGTTCTCAGAATCACTCCAGGCTATTCATAGTATTTATGCTTCATGTCATCCTCTTTATTTTTTTTTTCTTTTTAATAGCAAAGAAGATACATGATAGCTGTGGTAGTGCTGATGTCTCCCAACTCTGTTAAGTAGGACAAGTGGGGTGGCAATAAGAAGCAAATTGAGCAGCAAGTGTTCAGTTTCATTTAAACTTTTTTGTGATGCTGACTAAGCTGTAGCTGCTTTTTTTCTGATATGCTACTACCTCTCAGTTTTCAAAATGGTGACCTTATGTATTGTCTGCTTATGCAGATATATTTGTAAGAAATTTTAATTCACTAATAAATAAAATAGACAAAATTATATTTATTTTGTATTGATATATTTCTTCTTATACAGAAATGTAGTGTGGTGGTGGAGAGGATAGCATTGCCACCTTACAGACTGGCATGCTTTCCATATGCTGTAGATTAAAAGAAAGCAGCCAGGTCAGCTAGCTGCTCTTAACTGCCACTCTTTAAGTGACTAAATGGTGGTGTCCGCATTTGCCCAGCATTCAATGTGCATCAATGTGCCTTTCAGTTTTTATAAATGAAAGTGATACATAATGATGGCTCATTACTCTAGCTTTCTAAGAGTTTGCCAATTTCAGAAAAAAGTCACTATCATCAAGTGCAGCTAAAAAAATAGTCTCTTAAATTGTGAGCCATGTAACAGCTAATTTGTTCTAATCACTCCTCCTTGTATGTCTCATGTGCTTACAACCCAATTACAGATTATGTTGTCTCTCTATGGCCATTTAAATAAGATATTCCTGCTGGGCATCTCATAATGGTTTATTACTGTAGCTACTGATAATTACAAAGGAGCTACAATTCAAAATAAGATTACTGTGTTTTTGGATAGTTTACAATGCTTGCACTGTACAGCAAGCAGACAATTCAGACTCAGCTTTACTGAATGCAAAATGACAGCTGAGGCTGCGATAAAATAATTACTGCAAATAATAAATAATGTGATCCTCATTTACAGTGAAATCACATGCCTTAAATGGTGTGTAAGCTAATTACAGGGATATTTTTACAAACATATATCAATATAAACACAATTGTACAGTATGAAAAAAATCTTTGCCAGGTTCTAAATGTTCATCCATCCATTTAATGAACCACTTAATCTAATTCTAGTGTTGCAAAAAGCTGAAGATATCCATGCAGCGTCCAATTCAAGATATGAATCGACAATGGACAGGATGTCAGACAATGACAGGACACAGTTCCTCATACCAGGTCATTTTAGAGTCACCAGTTAACCTAACCTGCATGTAGTTCCATTATTGGAGAAAAACCAGGTTATCTGTAGAAAAGTGACTGCAGTCTTTAACTTGACTTTCAAACTGTGTGTAGACACTTACTGGGCCACAATTTCAATCCATTGTCCTACAGCTAATAGACATACGATCAAAACACCCAGGAATTAGAATTAAGTGCAGATTACAACTGATTTTGAACTGTTTGTCCTTCAGTGTGCAAAATAGCCTTGTGTTGGTCAGTGAGTCTCAATAGTGTTCAATTAGTATGGAGAATGCTATCACTTAGGCATGCCATACGTAGGCAAATTGTATCATACAAGGAGCAACACTGCAGACAAAAAACACAACACCTTGTACTTCTGATCAGCATCATATGGAGCATCCACTTTTCGCAACAAGTAAGAAGTTAGACACTGAGTAGGCAATGTTAAAATGGCTATTTAACTGTGCAAATTAAGGTAATTATGTGCTGTGGACACTGGCACCCTGTCCAGGGTTGTTCCTGAACTGCACCTTTTGTTTGCTAGGAAATGCACCAGCGTCACACGACCAGGCTCTTGTTAAGTAAGGTAAGAAAACGGATGGGTGAGCTGTGGACACAAGTACAATTCTGCCACAGACAACTGCTACAGTTCCATCCATTCCATTTTCCAACCCGCTGAATCCGAACACAGGGTCACGGGGGTCTGCTGGAGCCAATCCCAGCCAACACAGGGCACAAGGCAGGAACCAATCCCAGGCAGGGTGCCAACCCACCGCAGGACACTGCTACAGTTCAAGTTAGTTAAAAGCATAATAGGCAAAAGTGTGCCATTTGGAGGGTAAAGCACTGTTCATCTGCAAATTGATGCCACAATATTAGCAGTCACTGTCAGTTTGTGTTATTATTTACCATCATACGTTTCAGCATTACTGGGACCCAAGGCTGCACTAATAGCTGCATAGGGCTCCTATTTATACTTTTTCCCTGAAAGTCTCTGCCCTCATTCTCAAATCCTCTTGAGTCTTATTGTTTAATCATGCAAGGTCCCATGGTGACCCCATTTTCCCCTTTTATATTTTATCCTTTGTAGACCTTAATAAATTGTCTTAAATCCCATACACTTACCACTCTATCATCAAATACTTAACATTTCCTCCCTCCTACATTAGTGACCTTAGGTGATTAGATAGAGTAAAGAAACAGGCAGGAGTTAAGTTACACATTTATTTATGTATTATTAATGAAAAATCCCAAAAATATTAAGGAAGCAAAATATTATGTGAATATTGGTAAACCATACCCTTATATCCTAAGAAGCAGTGCATCTTGTGTCCATGGGTGACTCTCGGCTTATCTTTAGTCTAGCTTGCTTTGCTACCACATGGCCTTTGAATGGAGCATTGAAATAGGCCACATGCCAGTCTCAATATGGCTGCTGAGACAGAGTTGCTTTCATCATGGTCTTCTCTTCATGGCCAGATGGTGTGAGAGAAAAAGAGAAAGTCAAGGTGACCAACTTTATACCACTATTACCACAAAGCACATACCAATGTTTTAGTTGTAGTACAGAATGGCCTACGATTCAAAACCAATCCCAAACATCCATACTTTGGACCAATAGAATTAATTTTTCTGTCCTTTCCTGAGCCGCTACCAATGGAAGTGCTCAGATACAACTCATTTTGGTTGGTTTGTTTACCGTATATACGTTGTCACCCACGCGCGATTAGGGAGCCGCGGAACGACTCAAAACGTGATGTGAAATCATATGTCAGACGGGAATGGCGGGGTACTAACCTGTCTCTCTTTACCTCTGCAGAAAGAAGGACGCACCGCCGCCATGAATCCACCTGAACACATGAAAACATAACAACACTTCCGCCTTCCCTCTGTCTCTCCCCGATGACATCAACAATCCCAACATCCATCACGATTCCTTCCCAGCAGTCCATTCACCTATTTCCGGTCTCTCCAGATAAATGTTCCCCTCTCCGCCATCATGGTGTCTGTATTATGAATGCCAGTTTTGAACTATTTCTTGTACAAAATTCATCTTTCTTTACAGTATACGGGGCCAGAAACCCCAAACCTTTATGTGCATTGAGTCTTTCTTTACAACGTATATAAGTTCTCCTGCAGATAAGTCGGGACATGATTTTACTGTACAATTTCTGGTATTTTATAATGTCAGTCGTATAAGTCGAATGCAGAAAACTCACGCTATTGGTACAAGAGATTATGATATGGTAACGCCCACCTGAGAGAGGAACCACGGAGCACACTGCCTTTTTTTTCTATATGGGTGCGGCAGTGCGCTTTTTCTGCGCGTGATCCTAACCTCTTTCTCTCTCTCTCTAATGTGCCTACGTGATCACACGGTAATACCCAAACTGTTCTGGAGCGACGTTTGCACTGATTTGTGTTTTTTGTATCTCACACCCTCGTACACTTTTATCATAAGAGCATCCCTTACCTACGATGTAGTGTTCGATCAGAAGAAAATATGAAGCTGGTTTTAAATTAAATGTTGTTGAAGTAGCAGAAGAAATTGGTAACTGCGCCTTGCAACAAAATTCGATGAGCCCGAGAAACTGATGCAAGATTGGAGGAGACAAAAAGAAGTAAAAAAAAAAATTGTCACATTTTTGAACGGCCGTATAAGTCGGGTCTGATTTTTATGATCGATTTTTTTTCGGTTTCAAGACCCAACTTATACGCGAGTATATACGGTAGTCAGTTTATGCCCTTCCTGCAGGGGTTGGCTTTTAAGCTCATGTAAGTCCCAAGATATTCAGCCTTGCCAAGCTGGTCTGATGCTCCATCCCCCTCACCACAAATTTCACATTGTCAGTCAGTCCTAAAGACTGAGGAGGTTGGTAAGGTAAACATCAAAGCACCACTGTTCTCATCAATGAAGTAAAATATTCCTCCTGAATCACTGTCTAATATTACATTTGTCTTGTCTAGTTTACAAATAAAGACATACAAGATATTTATCAACTTATACTCTAGAAATCACTCCACCACACTTGTCAATAGATGTGCTTCCCTTCCCTGCAGGACTTTCTGTATTCACTGTAGCATATAGCTCTGTCCACTTTATAAAGAGCTTGCTGGCACTGAACTTCTCACCCAGTCTGTGAAGAGATTTCTGCACTATGCTACAATGCAAATGGGCACTGAGCAATTTGTAATACCATAACAGTTTTAAAATTTATTTTCAAGGACCCTCCACAATTTTCAGAGAGGCCCAAAGGGCATTCAACCATTGATTACATCTTGATTTCTCCCAGTTTTCAGCTTTTAGCAGCAAAAACTATGCTTAAGTACCCTGTGCCAACTTCACAGTGTTGTGTTTATGTATTCAAAATACTAAAAAAAGGTGTGAGGCCAGGATTTTTACTATGCCTGCTTGGATATGGCCTCACCTTAGGCAGCCAGCTCTAACAACCATAGATAGGCTTTAACCTGTGCAGGCCTACAAAGGAGCTCTGGCTTTTAAATTTCAAAATATATCTTTAATGTTCCAAAACTTCTGGCTTGCTAAGAAAATTTCCAGATGAAAATTTTATAAAAGAGGAAATTTATTTGGATTTAACAAAAGAACACACTCGTATAAAAGAAGACAAAATGGGTTTGCCTAAAAAGGCAACCTTGAGCAAACAAGTCTCAAACATAAAGCAATAATCAAAAGCCAAAGACAGAAGCAATAATTTCCAAACCAGGATACCTACAATATGTACTCTCCAAACATTAATGAAGCTCCCCAGCTCAAGTATAAAGACTAAGGGCTTGTTTATACTTCACGCTCAGAATGCGTACATGCACACATCATGGCTGCCACGCGTTCCCAGCGTTCATTTGACACGTCCTCTGAGCAGGTCCTCAGAAATTAACGTGATAAAGTTGAAACGTGACATCAGAGTCTCTGTTTACTATTTACATTTGACAGAAAGCTGCTATGCAGATCCTAGTAGGTTTGATGTGTGCGCTTCAATATTTGAAGAATGGTTCGATGTGGTGAAGCAAAATGCCGACATACAGATGCATTCGTGGTGCTTTTATATTCAAGCGTCGCATATTCTCAATCGTAATTACAAGAAACATTTTAAAAGATAGATAGATAGATAGATAGATAGATAGATAGATAGATAGATAGATAGATAGATAGATAGATAGATAGATAGATACTTTATTAATTCCAATGGGAAATTCACATGAATCTCACATGCAGTCTTCGGTGCCATCTTTTTTTTCTGGAGCTTTCTCCTGACCTGACAGCAGTGGCAAACAGCAATAGATCGCCACACTGAACACATTAAATGTATAATATTCCAACTCTCTGCACATTTAGAATCCCTAGATTTATACTTGATATCACTTTCATGATCCATCCATCCATCCATTATCCAACCCGCTGAATCCGAACACAGGGTCACGGGGGTCTGCTGGAGCCAATCCCAGCCAACACAGGGCACAAGGCAGGGAACCAATCCCGGGCAGGGTGCCAACCCACCGCAGGACACACACAAACACACCCACACACCAAGCACACACACTAGGGCCAATTTAGAACACTTTCATGATGAAATGCATTAAAGTATGTATGTTACATTTTACAGATAAATCATTAATTTCATTTAAATAATGAACACTGTTAATAATTACACACATGGTAGTGACACGGTGGCAGTAGCGCTGCTGTCTTGCAGGGAGTCACGTCGCTGATATTCCCTGCCTGGAGTTTACATGTTTTCCTGCTGGGTTTTCACCGTGCGCTCCGGTTTCCTTCTAAAGATATGCAGATTTGGTGACACTAAAATGACGCTAGTGTATGTGAGTGTTTGTATTCACCTTGCGATGAGCTGATGCCTTGTCCAGGGATTGTTTCTGCCTCGTGCCCAATGCTAGCTCGAATGGACACATCCCTGGATTGATGGATTCAATCATTAAACATCCTTTTCAGAGATATTGCAGTAAGGTGTCATCGGAATTTAATGGGTGTTTCAGGCAATTCATAACACAGTGAAGCCAAACCTGTTCTCCCCGTGATAATATCTCGCACTGCCACCTGCTGGATTCTTCCAGATTTACGTAAAGTACACACGCATCGTTGGATAGTCGAACCTCGGATTCAGGAGGAACAGTGTGGTTTTCGTCCTGGTCGCGGAACAGTGGACCAGCTCTACACCCTTAGCAGAGTCCTGGAGGGTGCATGGGAGTTCGCCCAACCAGTCTACATGTGTTTTGTGGACTTAGAAAAGGCGTTTGACCGTGTCCCTCGGGGAATCCTATGGGGGGTGCTCCGGGAGTATGGGGTACCAGACCCCCTGATAAGGGCTGCTTGGTCCCTGTACAACCAGTGTCAGAGCTTGGTCCACATTGCCGGCAGTAAGTCGAACCCGTTTCCAGTGAGAGTTGGACTCCGCCAGGGCTGCCCATTGTCACCGATTCTGTTCATAACTTTTATGGACAGAATTTCTAGGCGCAGCCAGTGTGTTGAGGGGGTCCGGTTTGGTGGACTCAGGATTGGGTCACTGCTTTTTGCAGATGATGTTGTCCTGTTTGCTTCATCAGGCCGTGATCTTCAGCTCTCTCTGGATCGGTTCGCAGCTGAGTGTGAAGCGGCTGGGATGGGAATCAGCACCTCCAAATCCGAGACCATGGTCCTCAGCCGGAAAAGGGTGGAATGCCCTCTCAGGGTTGGGAGCGAGATCCTGCTTCAAGTGGAGGAGCTCAAGTATCTCGGGGTCTTGTTCACGAGTGAGGGAAGAATGGAGCGTGAGATCGACAGGCGGATCGGTGCGGCGTCCGCAGTGATGCGGGCATTGCATCGGTCTGTTGTGGTGAAAAATGAGATGAGCCGTAAGGCAAAGCTCTCAATTTACCAGTCGATCTACAGTGTGTTCCTACCCTCACCTATGGTCATGAGCTATGGGTAGTGACCGAAAGAACGAGATCGCGAATACAAGCGACTGAAATGAGTTTCCTCCGCAGGGTGTCTGGGCTCTCCCTTAAAGATAGGGTGAGAAGCTCAGTCATCCGGGAGGGGCTTAGAGTAGAGCTGCTGCTCCTCCGCATCGAGAGGAGTCAGATGAGGTGGCTCGGGCATCTGATTAGGATGCCTCCTGGACGCCTCCCTGGTGAGGTGTTCCGGGCACGTCCAACTGGGAGGAGGCCCCGGGGAAGACCCAGGACACGCTGGAGGGACTATGTCTCCCGACTGGCCTGGGAACGCCTTGGGATTCCCCCGGAAGAGCTAGAAGAAGTGGCCAGAGAGAGGGAAGTCTGGGCATCTCTGCTCAAGCTGCTGCCCCCGCAACCCAACCTCGGATAAGCGGAAGAAAATGGATGGATGGATGGATGGATGGATGGATGGATGGATGGTTGGACACGCGCAAGTATAAACACTACAACGCTTGCGTAGCAGGAGCGTCCCCTGGAACATGCGTTGCGTCACGTGAAGTATAAACCCGGCCTAAGGGTGGTCTTTCACCGTGATGTCAGGGTGGTCCCACCTCATGAGCTTGCACCTACAAAAGAAAAGAATCATAAATATATTTGAAGAAACAATACATAATAAAGAACCATAACAGAAATAAATTAAAAATGTGAAAAATAATAATTCAAAACTGACAAAAACAACAATAAGAAGAACATACACATAAATCTTGGCTGTAACATAACAAAAGATGCAGTGTAGCACAAAATCAACACTAAATATTGACATTGTGCATTTTTTAAAAGCACCATAAATTCTGCACTCTTAATCTTACTGATGCTGAACCAAATACCATTACATTAGTTTGATATTTAAATTGTAGCATATACTTGATACATCATGGCAATAACAAAATCCCCTGAGATGATAATATTGAAGTCGTAACCAAGAAAAGTGTAGAAATTCCAGCAATTTGCATCTTCAGAGTACTAGGAAGTAAAAGTCTGATTTTCAAATTATGTTGTGACTGATGTAAAGTTGAGGCTGTGGAATTTTACTGCTGTGGTAACCATTGTGAAAATCAATTTATTTAATGTCTTTAGTAACATCTAACTGGAGTGTGTTCAGCTATCTAGCATTTTTTGTTTAATTCTGGAATTAATGGTTTTTAATCCCTACTATTTTTATTGGAAAAATTAGACTTTTTCTCTTGTTTTCCACAAATGCTACCATGTCACTATATGAATTTATTTCAAACTGGATTGAACATAAAATTGCAGGTCCACTCATCATTCCTCAGAACCAACCCATCATCATGAATGACCCTCGGGTAGAATGTATTACCGTTAATGACAGTTGACCTGTTACAGTATATGAAGAGCCCCAGTTAACGAGTCTTGTCTTTGTGATTGTAAATGTCTATCATTTCAGGAAAAAAGCTTACTAGGTACAAAGAAAAAAGCTTTTCACACTAAAAAGTGATTGACAGACTTCAGCATCATGCTTGTATTTTGTTTACTGCTTGTGTGTATGGCAGCTTGAAGCCTTTTAGTAGATTGCAAAAGAAAGTTACCATGAATGCATTCAGCAGGGACTTCTAAAAAGTGTATAGAAACCGCCGCAATTGTTTCTTTCCAACATGCTGTTTCAGTTTGAAACATGCTAAATAAAATTTTGTTTTCAATTCTGCACCTCACTGAACAGAATTTCATGTAATGAATGTTTGGATTTATTCATTTGTTAGATACAATTTGGAAGAAGTCCGGATATCGATATTTACAAGGAAAAAGGCGAAGTCAAGGACAGTTGGAAAGTTAGAAAACCGGGGAGCAGTCAGAATGCCAATCATCACAGCACATACGCAAGAGTAGGAATCAAAGTAAACAAGTTAGACGATGTATGCATGGTGTAACATTCAGGTGCATTCGGCGACTAGGTTAACTGATATGAAAGCATTTCACATTTTTTATTTAATTCATCCAAGACTTAGTTATTATATTTTTGTTCATTAAATAATTTTGTAACAATGTGTGATTTTCAAAATAGAAACTTGTGTTAGCAGACTACACTAAATTTAACAGCACTTTCCAATGGAATTAAATTCGAAGCAGAAATAGACTTGTGGTGGCTCAAAAACTTTCATGCACAGCAGATTGCAATTCAAGAGATGTAAAAAGGCACCAAATGATACGTATTAGTGGTGGAGGGTCTGTGACTAATTATTGTTCAATTTTCTTAAACAAAACATTTTTTAAATTATACCCAACAGAGTTGTATCCATTAGTAGCATAAAATCAGTGTCATCATTATCCAATGAAAGGATAATAGGAACTGAAATAAATTCTCCATCTATTTATTAACATTACTTAAAACCAAGTCATTTGTTAAAAGTATATAAATAAATAAGAATTTAGAAAGCAACTGAATTTTTGTATAACAAGCATATGAATGATACGAGATGGGCAAGAAGATCAGGGGCTTGCAGTGAGTGTTCATGGATATCAAGGACTGAACGATCAGGGGCTTAAACCACTGAAACATCCCACCTCCCAACACCACTGTCCATTTTTAAACCCGTCCAATATTTATATCGGTTGGGGCAGCTATGCCTTTCCAGTGTTGTTAAGTTGTTCAAACACCATTTAGCTGCAGCTTTATAATGCTAGTTCTTTACAATAATAATATGCAGACAATATTGGTCAATAAATTCAGTCTTATATGTGCTTATGTAATTATTTTCCCCTTCCATTTCTTTCCTTTTTGTGCTCTATTAGTTAGTCAGTCAGTCAGTATCCAACCCGCTATATCCTAACACAGGGTCACGCGGGTCTGCTGGAGCCAATCCCAGCCAGCACAGGGCGCAAGGCAGGAACAAACCCCGGGCAGGGCGCCAGCCCACTGCAGGACACACACACACCCACACACCAAAGACAATTTAGGATCGCCAATGCACCTGACCTGCATGTCTTTGGACTGTGGGAGGAAACCAGAGCACCCGGAGGAAACCCACACAGGGAGAACATGTAAACTCCGTGCAAGGAGGACCCGGGAAGAAAACCTAGGTCTCCTTACTGTGAGACATCAGCGCTACCACTGCGCCACCATGCCACCCCGCTCTTAGTTATCTTGCCTAAAGCAGTAGGAAAAGGGTGCTGCTGTGTATGTGTGCGCACACATTTGACTCACTTGAATTGGGGATCTGAGTGGCTGTCAGATGAGTAAAAGAGGAAAATAAACAAAATATACAAGTTCAAATAACTTCTCTCATGGTTAAAAATGAAACCGCAAACTACTTCCTAGTAGAAGTTGCTCAGAACATTTCTGTTTTAAGATTTACGACTTTGCAAATTCACCAATGCTTTTCAAATGGAAATTTTAAAATTAAAACGTTTTGTACAGCGCTATTTGTTTGAGATATCTGAATGAAAACTGAACTGTCTCAACAAATCTCTTTGAAAAATAAGTGTGCCACTGTGAGAGTGCGGGTTGGTTCAATGCTACTGGGGCCTTCAGGGAGCCACTTGAACCCACTACCGTCGATAATGTACCCGAGGGATAAGCCAGACAAATGAGGACACACATGCAACAGCAAGGCGTAGGTGCATAAGTGTATCAGTGCTTTTATTAAACTTCAAAAACAAGTGTCCAAAAGTGCAGTGCATCAAAATTTCAATAAACAAATACTTCATTAACATAAGTGATGGTGGAGGTTAACAACAAATAAATAATCCATTAAAACGAAGTTAAACTCCTAGGCAGGAGTCTAGCCTTTTTAAAATCAAGCCCCCGGTGCTTCATTTTAAAATGGACGTCTCCCCAACTTACCCAGCTTGGGTCTTGTAGCCCAGACAGATGTCAAACCAACAGGCACAGCCAACCTTCTTCCCTGCTGTCCCATGTGAATCCAGGCTTGTGGCCCTACTGGTAATGAATTATTATCCATCCATCCATTGTCCAACCCGCTGAATCCGAACACAGGGTCACGGGGGTCTGCTGGAGCCAATCCCAGCCAACACAGGGCACAAGGCAGGGAACCAATCCCGGGCAGGGTGCCAACCCACCGCAGGACACACACAAACACACCCACACACCAAGCACACACTAGGGCCAATTTAGAATCGCCAATCCACCTAACCTGCATGTCTTTGGACTGTGGGAGGAAACCGGAGCGCCCGGAGGAAACCCACGCAGACACGGGGAGAACATGCAAACTCCACGCAGGGAGGACCCGGGAAGCGAACCCGGGTCTCCTAACTGCGAGGCAGCAGCGCTACCACTGCGCCACCGTGCCGCCCTAATGAATTATTATTATTATTATTATTATTTTTACTGTCCATGGCTCCAATAGAGCTTCCCATCTGAGCCTCGCCATCTCCTGCTGCCTTCCTGGCCTTATGTGGTGAGTTGCACCATCCAGCACCACATCACTCCGGCTCTCAACAGCTTAGCCAGGGTGATTTACTTCAGCAGGCCCTGAGTGTCGGTCACACAGTTCTCTGAGGGCTCTCCTCATGGCTGCCTGCTCCCTCACTCTCACTCACTCGCGCTGGCACTCTCCCGTCTTTCTGCCTGCTGGTCTTTTTCCCCTCTGTCACCGCCGTTCTTTCTTTCTTCTTCTTTTTTTTTCTGTGCCGGCTCCTTTATTCCCTGCTGCCTAATTTTGTACAGGTGTGAAGAGCAGCTCCTTCTCCGGCATCATTGAGATGCCTGACTGATCCACCTGCCTTTGTACATGTATGTGACGCGGTCAGCCAGTTCCCCAATTAACCGCGGAATGAAACGCGCTCAAACACACCCACACACAACTGGAGCCTGAGCTTCTTGGGGTGTGATTATTTCTTTAAAATTCACCACTGATCTCCTAGCCACAGGCCCGCTATACCACAGCCACATCTCTGCAAAATTAGTCCACAGGGGGCCAAGTTGTTTCAGACAGTGTGGGCTTTTGTGATAGGTGCTTCATGAATTATATGCGAATGCACCTTAAAAATACGAGCAAATGTCACAACACTAACTTGTTCGATTATCCTAACTCACATTAAAGAAAAAGTTAATTTGTAAGGTTTCTTTCTAGGTGAAAATTAGAACGGCTAAGCCCCGTGTGTTGCCATGTTATATACAAACAGTGTCGTGATATCAGATGTAGCTGATGCAGATCATCTGACTGGCAATGAAGCCCAGCACTGGTAAAAATATGGCTACATTAATGAAATAAGCAACAAAATTGTGAAAATAACAGACAACCATAGTCAACTTCCCGTTGAACTGAATTTAGTGTGCATGGGTTGGAGGATTAGCCAGAACCTTAGGTGCTGGATATAATATCACCGGACTGTCAACGTGATTCATTCCAAGGCTGCTGACCATTCAGCAAACAGCATAAATGACCTTGTATTTTCAAAGATTAATAAGCTTTCTAGGTAGAAGTGTACACTATACTTGTTTTATGAACTTCTTATGTTTGAAATTTAATTCGACAGAGATATCATGTAACAGCACAAAAGCTGAATATATACAGTATATATATTCCCCTTTGAACAATCTAAATTGTGAACATGGCCACAAATACTCCACTACTGAGCCTCTTTTGAGAAAGGCCAGTTAGTGATTCAAAGTATTGATTTTTCTCCAAAGCTCTTTAAAGATGTTTAAAAAAAATTAGAATCTGAGACTAAAGAAATTACCAGAAACTAGCATGTTATAGATTTGCTTTTTTATTAATTCAATAAAGAAACCATGTCCTTGTAAATTATTCATTTAAATATCTAGTAAAAGTTGTCTGTGAATTGATTTATAGATACGTGTCTATAGAACCTTGCAAAGCAAAATTAATGAACCATAGATCACTGTAACAGCAGCATTCTGAGTGGCCATTTGCTAAAATGGCTTTCAGGTTCAATACTTTATGCCGTTTTCATTTACATGAACACTAGCACCATCTTATGCAGTCCCAGTGCTCATTTATTTATTTGTAAAGGTTTTTTCTGAAGCATTACATCTGCACAGTTTATTATTCTATTTTCATTTATCAATGTCAAACACACTGATGTGTAAAGGACGTGGCATGAAATATGGCATGTAATGCATGTTTTGGGATGTCAATGCAAATATCGATGGCATCTCTGTGGCCTGTCCAATATTTTCTGGCTGTCACTGTTTCTGTTCAGTATGACTTCATACAATTCATTTACAGTTTTCACCTTTAGTGCTCTAGACTTTTATCCTTTCTACTTTTACACTTATGTATTGTTTATTGAATCAGATTTAAAACCATATTCTCAAACCCACATAACGGATTCCTTTGGGGACAAATAAAGTATCTATCTATCTAGAAAGTGGACTCTTGATGCAATGCTGAAACATCCAATGAAGATCATAGCATAAATTATCCAGTATATGTTTACTGTAGATACTGTAATAATACATATTGTTCCAATCCTATTAAGAATGTTATTTAATAAGGTAATTTATAGAATTTTTACAAAAATAAATTTTTTAGCCTTTTGATCATAACTTTGACATGCCATTAGTGGTGTAATGGTCAGCATCACCTTACAAGCTCCAGATACTTAACTTTACTTCCCAGCCCAATTTGCATGTTTTCCTCATTGGTTTTCTCTTCATTTTCCTCCTACACACAAAAAAGACATGCAGATTTTAGATATGCTGGCAGCATCTGTGTGTATGTGTGGTAAACGTGTGTCTGTGTCAGTGTGACAGGCATCCCACTCAGGTTTGTTTGGTATTTGCACCCTCTGCCAGTTCAGATGGATGGATGAACGCTGTTGATTTTCTAACAAAATATTAAACATGAATCTAGAAGTCTTAAACTTTTAGTGAAGTTAGTTTATTTTTGTATAGCGCTCTTCACTGAGTACAGGCTCAGAGCACATACCATGTTTGGAATGATTTTGGGATTTTAGACACTTTAGTTTCTATTTTAGTACATTTCTGCATTAATTTTGATTATGTTGTTAGTAGGTGTTTTAAATTATTTTAAATTATATTTTTGCCATCATTTTGCTCATCATGCACATTGCAATTTTATTGTATTTTCAGGTTGGTTGGCATGTTGTTGTTGTTGGCATCACGTTCCTATTTCTACCTCATGACGCCTGGATAGCATGTCATGATGCCATCACCCAAAGGGTATTTATGATGGCAGCCTTTAGATTTATGGACACAGTAACATTAAATAAATACTGTATGTCCAAATGTTTAAAAAACTTTTTTATTGAATACAGTCTAAATTTTCTTCACTGGAATGGTATGCATGTACCAAACATGTGTGCTGGAATGGTCAAATATAAACTTTGTATTCTGCATTGTAGTTCGCACCTGCAACAATGTGAAAAGTTTTTGGATATTGTTACACATGCCTAAGATCAATCAAATATAATTTATTAATGGGAAGTAATTTTGAACAACACAATCCATGTTCACCAACTAATTACAGTGAGCCTCTTGCCTGCAGCCTGTGTGTGAGATCACATCAATGAGAAACACGTAAATATTGAAGTATTTGAAAAATATGTTGCAAAACGGTTTGAACATGCATCCAAAAAAAATAGTAATGTGAAATCATGTTACAGACTTTAAGTGTTTCTTGTAAACACCATTGAAGGAGGCAGCAGTGAACATCAGTAAAAATGGGTTTATCAGAAGTGCTTGATCACAATGAACAGGAAATTAAACCCTCATGGGATTGACTTTTTAATAATAATAATAATAATAATAATTCCTTGCATTAATATAGTGCTTTTCTCACTACTCAAAGCACTTCAGTGAGTGGAGAGCCACTTCAACCACCATCAATATGCAACATCCACTTGGATGATGCAATGGCAGCCATTTTTGTTCCAGTATGCTCACCACACATTAGCTGTTAGGTGGTGAAGTGGTGAGAGATAGTTAGCCAATTACAGACTGGGTATGATTAAGGGGCAAGAATGACTACACCATGGAGGGCAATATAGCCTAGACATCTGGATACACCCTACTCTTTACAAAGAATGCCCAGAGATCTTTTATAACCACAAACGGGACATCTGAATTGAAGACCTGTCTTCTCCCCTTATTTGTTGGTCAAGAATGTAACTTAAAGAATAAAGCATATAACATATGCGTATACTACACTTAAAATATTTATGGTATAAAGAGAGTAAAATCTTTTTTTTTTACGCATCCTTACTCTGGGTCAGACCAGAAAACCACAATCACAGTCAATCTTTGCCCTGGCCAGGCAGCGAGGTGAAGTACCACTTAGTATGCCTTATCCAGGCAAGACTCCATGGCAGTGTCTTCATTTGATTCCTCCATATCATGGGGTAGGTGCTCTTGTTTTTTTGTTGTACACCTTCCATTGAAATGCTAAAGAAAATTCCACTATAGGGCTAGGGAATGGGGAAAAAACTGAAATAAATAGATTAGGGATTGTCAGTGAGCCAGTGGCACACCATAGCAGTGAGATGGACGCTAGTGTTGTCTTCAAAATTGCAGCATGACTGATCTTACTGGCTTGTCTCTCTTTTTTGTTCTTGAAACAAATGATTCTAAACACCGTCAAGGAAAGTCAACAGATGTGCTATATGTGTGGGCCCAGGGCAACATGGCAGTCGATGACCTCCACAGTGTTTGATGGCAGCATACATTGTTACATTGCCTCCATGCTGGACAGGGATATCCACAGTCTCCTGGTGGCCAACAATGTTCTTTCCATGTCTCCTCCATTTGGTAAGGTTAAGTCCTGCTTTGTCAAATGAAGATGCACTCACGTGGCATCAAGCTCAATCAGTCTATAAAAAATGTTCTGTAAATTATATAGAAATACAGTAAATCACTATATTCTTGTACATATTCAAAGTGCTGTTTTTTTCTCTTCCTGGATTCATTTTAAAAGTAAAATTGCAGGACTGTTTATAATGTTGTGTGGGCCATGGCTGAAATGCAAATTTGGTTAAATCCTTGATATGTACCCTCCCTCATCTTAAATCATTCTTGTCTGAATTTCTCAGAGACAAATTAAATTCTTGGTTATGCTGTCAACTGCAGTTTCTTGCTATTCTGATAATGGCTGTGGTCACCCTTGTTTCTGTTGACCTTGTTGTATCTCAATTCTGCAAAAACAAAACGTGTACTGTTGGGCTTCATCCATCTATCCATCCGTCCATCAGTCTGTCCACCTGTCCGTCACTCACTTATCAAGGGCAGGGTGACAGAGAAGCTGGAGTCTACATTAATCTATTTTTACAAAAAATGAACACAATTCTCTAGTTCAGTGATACAGTAATATATTTACTCACTCAGCTCCACCATTACAGAATCGAAGAGCAAACAGCAAGTACCAGAGTAGAGTACAGCATTCCAAAGTTAGTGTACTTAGCAATAAATTGCCCATCTTGCTCTTTGAAGGTTCGGCTTATAGATGCATCTGTGAAGCGGATCCAATTTGGGCATACTCTTTGCCCAGCATCCCTCATTGTCATTCCATACAGGAAGATATAGTCAACTACAGTAGCACAGATCTTATCTGATGCAACTGTTCACCTTCTCCTTGTCCTTCTTCTTCATTTTCCTCTTCTGTCTCCACTCAGTTGTTATCTTCTTGTTTTCACTTTCTGATTCACTTAGCTTGCCTATTCCTAAGCAAATGAAGTTACCTATGGCCCTTTTTTTAACATATTCTGAAGTTGTGATTGTGTTTGCATATTAATAATTGTGGGCAACATGGCACAAATGCATCTATTACTCATTTACAAGACCTTAACAAAGGTGTCTTTTAGTTTTGATGACACAAAGCATCAGTAAAGTGATTATTTATTTTTGTAGTGTGGCCTACTAAAATAATTTCACTTTGGAATGGTCAGAAGTGTCTTAAGTGAGACATATTTCTCCTGATATTGCATACTTCATTATATGGTCTGTGAATCCTTCACATTCACAAGTAATTTTACCAGCATATCAAATGACACACTGCATGTGCTGCTACAGCAGCCCGTGTTAATATTGTTATTAAACTGTTTGGTACATTCCTACCTCCACCCCCATTTAATTAATACATTTGGTATGTCCCTACCTCCCTTTTTGCTATTGGCGCTGCTTTTGTTTTTACTTTAGTTCCCACCATATTGTATTTAGGTTAAGGAAATTATCGTCCTTTTACCTTCAAGTTATCAATGGTTCTATGTCCTAATACTTGTATTACATCTGGCAAGAAATCTGCATTAAAGTATACGGATTCACAGCCTTGACTTCTTGGTGAGTAAACTATCTGTCCACGTTCACTACAAACAGTAGGGCGACACACACTCCGTACAGACTGGGTCTTGGAAGAGAAGCCTTGCTAATACGGCGTTCGGGGACAGAATAGTAAAAGGACGGATTTCTAATGCCTGATCGTGTCAAACCTGGGGCTAATCAAAGACTGCTGTATATATTCCTAACTCCGTTACTTTGGGGCAACTAGCAAAGAACTGTTCCTTAAGTACTTGTCTTCGTTATACCTAAAACGCTGAACTCTTTAAACGCTACTAGTCAACGACAGCTCAAACGGCGACTATCTTGCTATTTTTGTCTTTGTTCAGTTTACTTAGTAGTTTTAGTTTCAATTTTCACGCAGTTGAAGGGCTCTGTATAAATATCATTGTTTATTGACTCACTGCGTAGCGAAGGAGCTGGAACTTTCGCGCCGACACTGCTGCACCGCTGTTTTGCTGAACTTTCCGTGACCCCTGCGTGCTCGCACTCGGCTCGGCCCCGCCCAGCACTCCTCATCGCAGTATGTCTCAGCAGGAATCAGCGCATTCACTAGAATTGGAGTCCCAGGAACCAAAAGGTGAATTACTCCCACCTGAAGATGATATTGGAATAGAAGGTGAACTGTCTGCCCGACCTAAACGCACAGTTAAGCCATCTTTAAAAATCAGAGAAGGGTTTGAAAGTCAAAGGATAGAAATGTCAAACAGACTTTTAGATTTATGGAGCAAAACTATTCATTGCATTGCCATTGCTGATGATGCCAGTGACAGTCCAGAGCAATTAAAGGACTTGTTTGCAAGACTTAAACATACCTATGAGAACTATAAAAGACATTTTGAGAAGTATTCTGCCTTTTTGTTAAATATAAACATGGAAGAAGCATTACAGGAGTTAAATAGCATTACTCTCCTTGATCAGCAAAGGCACATCACATTTCTTGAAGTCAAGTCAAGGTTAAAAAATAGGATAAGGCAGTTTAATGATACCGCATCCTGCTATTCTGTCTCATCTAGGCACTCTAGAAAATCATTTAGATCCCTACAATCAAATTCCCAGAGATCAGACTTAAGCAACCAACTGGTTTTAGCCCGTGCAGAAGCAGAGGCAGCTAAGATTCAGACTGCCTTTATTAAAAAGGAAGCAGCCCTTAAGGCAGAAGCAGCCCGCATGCAAGCAGAGTTAGAGGTCCTCCAAACGCAACGAGAGGAGGCAGCAGCTTTGGCCAAATTGAGTATTTTGGAAGAGGCCGTAGAGGAAGAGGACGAAGTCAACCATCCCCTCAGGCTGACCACCACAGAAGATCCCGTAAAACGAACTTACCAGTTTGTCTTAGATCAGAATACTGACAATGCCTTTAAGTCCACAATAGAAAGCTTTACATACAATACCCCAGCACATAACCTGCCAGAAGATGCCACACCACCCAGTAGGGAAGACCACTCTAATCCACACCCCATTGTGAGTACCATGAATCCCCACAAGTATTCAAAACTCATACCACCTACTGATGCACTGCCAAGACCTTTCCCAGATGCAGATAATCAGAATTTCGTTAAACCTCCCAGGAAATGCTATATGCTTCCAGAGACTCAGTTTTCTTTAATGAGTCATGTCGTAAGACACCCAGGCTTTGGACAACCTGAGCTGAATCCATCTGCAACTCCATTTACCCCACTAGTACCTAAGCATGATCCAGATGCCATCAGCTACAGTAATCCACAAGGAATACCTGTGGGCATGAAATCAGAAAGAGCTGAAATGTCGGACTTTGCAAGGTACATGATCCGCCGAGAACTCATCAATACTGGTCTCACAAGGTTCGATGACCTCCCAGAAAACTATAGGAGCTGGAGATCCACATTTAAGACAGCAATCCACGACTTAGACATCTCACCTATGGAAGAACTAGATCTACTGGTGAGATGGCTTGGGCCGCAATCGACAGAATATGCCAAAAGAGTTAAAAATGTCCATATAAACAATCCATCCACAGGCCTCACCCTTGTCTGGGAGAGACTAAACCAAACATATGGAAGCCCCGAAGTCATTGAGCTTTCCTTATTCAAAAGACTACAGGACTTTCCTAAACTGTCCAACAAGGATGACCGCAAGCTTTTGGAACTTAGTGACCTTCTTCTTGAACTTGAAATTGCGAAAACAGATCCACATCTACCCGGTCTCAGTTATTTAGATACTGCTCATGGTGTTAACCCCTTGGTGGCAAAACTGCCATACCACCTTCAAGAGAAGTGGACTTTGGCGGGTTCCAAGTACAAGCAGCAGCATCAAGTCTCCTTTCCACCTTTCTCCTTTTTCTCAGAATTTGTTAGACAAATTGCCAAGGCCAAAAATGATCCAAGCTTCTCAATGAATGAAGCACACGTGCCAAGCTCAACAACAGCAAGGTATGAGAACTTGAGTGCTAGACATAAGGACCTAAGGAGCACTATTTCCGTTCGTAAGACTGGAATCTCAGACAACACATCAACTGCCAGCAAGGATGTGACAGAAGAGAAAATTGACGATCCCAACCATTACTGCCCAATACATAAAAAACCGCACCCTCTAAAGAAGTGTCGTGCTTTCAGAGAGAAGCCCATGCAAGAGCGCAGGGAATTTCTTCGAAGGCATGAAATCTGCTACAGGTGTTGTGCTTCAATGGAGCACTTTGCCAGAGAATGTAAGGCCACTATTCAATGCTCTGAGTGTGGCAGCGACCAGCATGTTACTGCGCTCCATCCAGATTCCCAAGAGTACTCCATCCCCTTCTCCAGGCATGGCGGGGAGAGCTCTGAAGAAGTGCCAAGGCCAGTATCATCTAAATGTACCGAGGTATGTGGAGAAGGACTTTGTGGAAGATCCTGTGCCAAAATATGTCTTGTAAAGGTGTTCCACAAGGAACAACCAGAGAAGGCCATTAAACTGTATGCTATTTTAGACGAACAGAGCAATCGTTCACTTGCAGATCCAGAGTTCTTTAACCTGTTCAATCTAAAGGGGAACTCTTCACCCTATACCCTAGGCACATGTGCAGGCCTAGTGAATGCTACAGGAAGAAGAGCAGATGGTTTTATCGTGGAAGCGGTGCGAGGGAACGCACAGTTTCCACTTCCTACGCTGATTGAATGTGACCAGTTACCAAGTGACAGGGAGGAGATCCCCACGCCTGAAGTAGCACGGTGCCATCCTCACCTGAAGCATATAGCCAGCTGTGTCCCACCTCTTGACAAGGATGCTAACATCTTGCTTTTGCTGGGCAGAGACATTCTAAGAGTCCATAAGGTACGTCAACAGTGTAATGGCCCAAATGATGCCCCTTATGCCCAGAGACTTGATTTAGGTTGGGTCATTGTGGGAGATGTCTGCATAAATAAAACACGCAGACCTTGCAGCATCCATTCTTATAAGACAAGTGTGATTGAAAGGGGGCGTGTCTCTTACTTCAGACAATGCCCATGCCACTATTTCGTGAAAGAGAGACCTAATCTGCACACACAGGTAATTTATAACATACAAGAGCTCGGTATGGTTATGCCTGAAGACGATCTTGGTCATACAGTTTTCCAGACAACCAGCGACGACAATAAGGTAGCTCCTTCTGTTGAAGATAAGGAGTTCATCAAAAGTATGGACGAGGAATTCTGTAAACATAGGTCTAACAGTTGGGTAGCTCCATTACCCCTCCACAATCCAAGGCCCATTCTTCCCAATAATTGTGAGCAAGCGGTGTCAAGATTTGCTTCACTTAAGAGAACACTGAAGAAACGACCAGAGAGAAAAGAGTATCTGAACCTTTTACAAGACCGCAGAAGATGGCAAGTACAAATACCTAACCTTCAAGAAGGGGATTTGGTCTTACTGAAGGATCACCAAGCTCATCGGATCGATTGGCCCATGGGTCTTATTGTAAAGACCATGCCCAGTGATGACGGAAGGGTCCGCAAGGTTGAAGTAAAGACTGCCAGAGATGGGACTGTTAAGACCTTCTTCAGACCAGTCACCGAAGTTGTCCTGTTACTTCGTCAGAAAGACCAATTCAGTCCCACCACGGCTGATGTACCGTGAACCTTCAGAGGTCACACCAATCTCTACCATCTTCAGTTAGAAAAGGTTTTACTTGTGACTATTGAATCTGAGAACTCATTTAAGGTTTATTGTTGATTGTGGCTGTTCTTGTAATGTTAATATTCAAATTTATGGTGCTATCTGACGATACCAGACGGGGAGTGTGCTGCTACAGCAGCCCGTGTTAATATTGTTATTAAACTGTTTGGTACATTCCTACCTCCACCCCCATTTAATTAATACATTTGGTATGTCCCTACCTCCCTTTTTGCTATTGGCGCTGCTTTTGTTTTTACTTTAGTTCCCACCATATTGTATTTAGGTTAAGGAAATTATCGTCCTTTTACCTTCAAGTTATCAATGGTTCTATGTCCTAATACTTGTATTACTTCTGGCAAGAAATCTACATTAAAGTATACGGATTCACAGCCTTGACTTCTTGGTGAGTAAACTATCTGTCCACGTTCACTACAAACAGTGGGGCGACACACACTCCATACAGACTGGATCTTGGAAGAGAAGCCTTGCTAATACGGCGTTCGGGGACAGAATACTGCACATGATGAATGAAGAGATGATGAATAACCACTTCACTAAGGCTTTATAAATGTCAATAACATCAAAAGAAGCCTTTGTTAAGGTCTTGTTACATAATAAATGAATAATAGTTGCATGTTGCAGTACATAAACTAAAGTGTTACCGAATCGTGTGTTAATTAAGTCTAGCATGCAATGCTTATTGAACTCCAGTGCTTTCTAAATGATACCTGGTGCAGCCTATGCTTGGAGTTGGTCTGCATGCAGAGGTTTGCACAAATGGCTCAACAAATCAGCAACTTGTGTTAAAACAAATGAATAATGACCAAAAAATGAAAGAAAATATATTGAAGGAATTGCCTACACATACATGACAAGTGCCTAGTGGTGTCACAACAGGCTTCTGCTTCCAATGACTGTGGAGTTCACTTATGCAAGTTTAGAAAGTGGATGGAATGATGGATTTTTTTCCTTTAGATCTTAAACTGGCTATTATTTTTTTTACCAAGTACTTTGTATCTGTGGCATTTCTAAAGACAGACCGATTGCTACCTTATTTTTCTATTTGTCATCAAATGATTTTGGCTTTGTGCCTCAATTTCTTACCTTCCTGATTGATTGATAGCTTTTCTCTCGGCACAGACCACCACCTACAAGAAAATAATAGCAGTCTGAAGGCAGGATTGCATCTGTTTCAAAAAGCAGGTGTTACAATAAGCTAACCTTGGACAAAATCATTATTTGAAGGACAAAAGAATGCCGCTGAGATACACATTTTTTTTGACAAATTTATTTCCAAATGTGCTGGAATAAAAGGAGAGAATTCCCTGGTCTTGCATGTTTTTTTTTAAATAGCATTAGCATTTCAATTGCGGTAGGTAATTTTTTCATAGATATTTATTGTGATTTGACTTTATGAACGTTAAATATTATTAAAATTCAGCAAGCACTTTTACATCAGTATTTTATGTAGCAGACACTCATATGCAGGGCATTTTACTTGAAAAGAGTGCAGATAAATCATTATCTATACAGTTCAGCCCTTTTCAATATGCATCATTTTGCATAAGCTCTACTGTTAATCATGCAGACTAACTTTCTGTATGATAAAGTCTAGGTACAGTATACTGTCACATCCTAATGTTAGAAGTAAATGACACACTAATAATAATATTCATTTCTAAGCTCAATGATTTCTTTTCTTGTTCAATTAGTTCCATTAGTTGCCTGAAAGATAATTGAATTTCAGAAACTGAGACAAGGTCCATTGAACAAAAAAAGACTAACTGCCAACCGACTATGAAGACAGTCGACAAAATAGAGGCTCAACAAATGAGACGACAGAAAGTTTTGCAATCTGGGCATCTGCAAGAAAATGTATTTTTCCACATGAGAAATCATATGCAACATTTTTATGATACAGTTCATGCTCTGGATAATGCAGGTTTCCTTTATTTGTATTGATAATAAAGACGATTGCACTCGCCTGAAATATTGTTTCCAGGTGGACAGAGTTACATTCTTTGTTTTCCTAAAGAGAAGGCATAAGCACACACAGAAATGCACTGCAGGAGATAGCTTTCTGCAAACAAATCTCAAATTACACATCAGTGATTCATACTCTGAGTGGAGCCATACAAAATAATGAAAAGAGCAGGAATGATCGCAAAAGCAACAGATTGTGCCTCAGATTTTCTGGGGCTCAATTACATGCACGGCTAGTTCATGGTTGACTTTTAAAATATTCATGACACTGCTGTAACTCTTGAAACAATAGATTGACTCTTCAAAACACACTTTTAATGCAACACAGAGCTTACTTCAGCGGGTCACTCTTATTTGGAGAGTTGATGAACAATCAGTTTTGTTCCAAGCACAGTTCTTCTTAAGAACCTGTACAAAACAGCATGAGATGGTCATCCAGGAATCTGACTGAACCGATGTGCTCAGCTTTATCAGCTTTTCACATTAAATATAGGGTGATTCATTGTGAGTCATGGAGATAAGTGGTGAAAGTGCCATTATATCATTATTGATTATACTGCAAACTTTATCTTGAAAACCTTTCATTAATGGGATGTTTATGAGATATTGCCTTTGTAAGAAAATCCATTGTTACTCAGACAATTTTTTTTGCCCCTAATCTGTGAAAGTCAAAATATTAACTTTGTCTCTGGCTCAGGTTTGTTTAATGTGATCATTTTAATGAGGAAAAGTACAAAATGACATTTGTTTTCAAACAGTTAGAGTCTGTTCCTGGAAACAACCCTGGAACAGGTGCCAGTCTATCATTAGGCCCATCACTCCCACATTTCTAACACTTGGTCCATTTAGAGTCAACAGTGAATCTAACAGTGGACTGGCAATCAGAGCCAAAAGAGAGAACCCAACTAAACACAGGAACAACATGTGAACTACACATGGAAGGAGCCTTAGCTGGCAATTCAACCCGAATCTCTTAGCTGTGAGTTCACAGGGCTACTCATTTACTCATTTAACACTAGAATTACCAGAGCCTACAAAAAAACTCGTAGATCCAGCCCACCTTAAATCCGTTCGCACCTCTCCGTCAGCGTCTTTTGTCCTGTAAATGTGCCGATAAAGACAAGCAGCAAGCAGCCTGCTATTACATCCCCCCCTCTGCTGCAGAACGTGCACAAAGTTCTCCCAGCTCATGCCTTGATTGATTATCTGGGAGTGAAGTGTTGGAGTTTTAGAGTGGAGATAATAGATCGTTATTTGGAACAAATTCATTTCATGTGTGTTCCGTTTCTGCAATAATCTGTGTAAACACATTGGTAAAACAGAAATGTTTTTCATATTTTAGTAGTAAATGACAAAATGTTAGTATAAACTATATAATGTGTGAAGCCTGAAGTCCAAAGATCAAATAAACACTTTCACAAAAGGTTCAAGGATGATACAACAGCTTCCGTGGTGTAGTGCTAAGATTTGCTGACTTGTAATCAAGTTCATGGGTTGATCCCGACTGACTCCTATATTTGCCGTTTTCAGTAGTTAGCTGCTCTTATTGTTAATATTATACAGTACACACATACTGTACATTTGGTTTGCATCTGTAATAGACGGTGTACATTTATAGTACTTGTAAAAGTTACCTTTTTTTTCATTTTATTCTCTCAGTCACAATCACGATACATACTACCGCCCTAGGGATCTGACGCTGTTAGTTTTCACTGTAGATGTGAGTGGTGTTTTGAGACAATGGAACTGGACATTCTCTCATCTGGAGGGATAAAAGCTGACACACAAACGCTGGTGAATCTGCCTTCTTTGTATCTCACTTGATTTTTTTTTTTATTCAGTTTTATTGAGTGTTCCTGCTCACGCTGAATTATGCACTTTATGGTCTATGATGTCAAAAACAAAAATAGAGACATAGGTATATGATATTTGGAATTATTCATTTTATGCCCTGTATAGTACATTTCAGAAAACAACATTATGCAACATTATTCATATTATTCTTATTCAATCACATAACATCTTGCGGTTGTAATCAGTGACTGCGTGTTTTTTTTTTTCCCAATCTTGCCAGTCTCCATGTTGCTGTTTCTTTTGTACTCCAGGACATGCAGAGGAAAAAATAGTACAGAGAGGTCAGTTCAGCACTATATGCAATCATCAAATTCAAATGTTAACAGTTCACACACACACACAAGGACCATCCTTCCAACGTTTATGACATGTGTACCTGTTGCAATGTGCACACTACTCTCTGCGCTGTGATTTCTATTAAACACCTGAAAGAGAGAGACAATATATGTGACATTTTCAAGAAATAATTTTATGACCTGAATAGTACCAATCAGAAAACATAATCGCACTAATGCAATATTATTTGAAAACGAACAGCATCAGATCGGGTGTGAATTTATGCTGGCGCTGTTACTTAGTCAGATCAGGAGGGGCAGAGTGGAGTGGAGTGAAGTGGAGTGGAGTGGAGTGGAGTGGAGCGGGGTGGGGTGGGGGGGTACAGCGTGATCGTGATTGACAGAATAAAACTGAAAAAAGCTAACTTTTACAAGTACCATAAATTTATACCCAATGTCCCATATATTTGTCTCTTTCTTTTTTTCTCTATGCTGCATTGACATCATGCACCAGAAGGCGTGAGCTTATTCAGTGCAAGCAGGAACACGCAGGTGACTGGTTGCTGTGAGCTATAACAAGCTTGACCTGGCAGCGATCAACGCACATGAACTGTGCAGGGCATGTACAGGGGCCACTGAGAAAAGAAGAGTGTTCATGGATCACCTTGCAGAGGAACTTCATTGTTGCATCTTACTAGAAAAGGTGATGGAAAAAGAAAAGGAGGATGCAACACCGACAAGCTTTTGTTCCAAGACAGCCGCTTTCACCAGGAAAGTAAACTGAGTCAGCATCAGGTGCCCTTTCAATGTAATAGGAACCAAAACATAGAGAGAAGTGTGTACATTAATGTGACCTGTGCATAATACGTGTGCCTATCCTTTTAATAGTATCACCCAGAGCGCTGTGCAGTTGATGGATACAGGAAGGAGGGAAGAATCCATGTGCTTTAGTGTTGCACATATATGGTAGCAAAAGCATCATGTAAAAACAAAAAAATGGTTGTTTTCATTTTGAGAGAGATGAGTAACTTGTATTGAATCAGTGGGTTAAGCCTTAGTGAATTCATGTTTCCTGTCTACAAAAATTGTATTGTTCTGGTGCTTAATTCTATTAATTTTAATTCAGCAAGGTATGGTGCTGCAGCTCAGGTCACATTTTTGGCAATTACCGGTCCAGCATAGTTGACAGATGTTTTCCTAGCTGTCAGGGACATTTAAAAGACCACTCAAAGCTACTTCAGTTTCTCCTTCTCCTATTGACTTCAGTACATTTCTCTGAATTCAGTAAAGTTCCCAAACATTTTCTTGTTTTCACCAACTTGAGGCAAACCAAATTCAGCGGGTTTCACTGATCACCATTTGTCACATAAGGCAGAAATCACATTATGCTCTATATTATTGAGGTCCACCTATATAGGATGGTGGCACACAGCAGTTTATTATTCTCTCATCACGCTTAAATGTGATTCTTTAATTTCACTTTACTGGGTTATATGGTTCTTCATAAGTTCTTGACAAAGAGCAATGTAATTCTGGCAAGGTTTCTATGCATATGCCATTGATTCTTTGAGCGTTACAGTATAAATGTTCCTAATATGAGTATAGTCAAAGCAGAAATCCTTAACATATTGTAAGCTACTTAGCAGGTGTTCTGTCAAAAAAAAAAATCAAGCTAACTGAAACCGAAGCCCAATACAAAAGAGCACAAAGATAAACATAGAATACTTCAGAGATTTTGGAACCTGTAGACCAGATAAGGATTTGCATTCATAGCAATCATTTTTATCCTGCCACATCAGTTAGGCATGGGTCCCGACCTCAGAGGCCACGCTCCTAGCAACACTGGAACCGGACCTAACAATGCAATTAAACAGTGAGGACCTATGAGGACACCAAATCATGATACTAGGATATTGACACATCAAGAAAACTTGAGCTCAGCCTGTGCTATTATATGCACCAGGAGTCCTTTATATCTCATGCAGATGATTCTTTAGGGAACCAAAAATGGTTCCTTAAGGCATCATTCATAAGAACCACTCTGGTACCTTTTATTTTTAAGAGTGGCTGTCTTTCCCTTTCAAGAAGAAATCAAAAAGAAAAATAACAACTTTATTGTGAGTTAGAGGCAAAAGAACAGAGCTTTTCTGACTTTGATTCTGGGTTAGTGATTTTATCTTAAAGACTGTTTTTTGTTTGTTCTTTTGATTTTGTAATACCAGACTGACTTCTGACTTTTTCTTTGTCAGTTTGCTTTCTGTGCTTTCCATTTCCCAGGGTATTTCACTACAGAAACTTTTTTTAGTATTTTACATGATCACTTGCTCTTTCAGGTGTAATCATGCCACTTGTGTGCATAAATGCATTTTACTTTGAGACTAAAACTTTACTGCAATAACTAGTGTACCTCACTTGCTCTAATTTGAACTGTGAACTGATTTTTTCTGACAGACACATTTCGTCTAGTGAGGCTTCAAGTCTAGCAACAGCACAAAATAAACAGACACAGATATAAAGGTAGTATAAAGCCGAAGAAATAATTTCTTAGAAATACTACAGGGCTGCTATCACAATTCTTCACTGGCAAGATCTTCAGTACCTGGGGCCTCATGTATAACGCCGTGCGTAGAACTTACACTATAACATGGCGTAAGCACAAAAGCGGGATTGTGCGTACACACAGAAAAATCCAGATGCAGGAATCTGTGCGTACGCAAACTTTCACGTTCTTCCACTACATAAATCCCGATCAGCGTGAAAAGTAACGCATGTGCACGCGCCTTCTGTCCCGCCCCAACTCCTCCCAGAATTACGCCTCTTTGAATATGCAAATCAATATAAATAGCCTTCTGTGAAAAGACAATGGGAAAAGCACGGGGGAAAATATAAGAATTTCAGCGAATACCAAGTGGAGGCAAAGGAAAAACGTACTATTTGTTGGTTTAAACAGTGGTATAATCAACAAAAGAAAGTTGATCGAGTGACAGTGTCGGAGAAACTCGAAAGATCCAAGTTCACAAAGTCGCACTGTGCCCGAAATAAAAAAGAAATCACATATCAAAGTTGCCGTGAAAAGGCGAGTCGTAGCCCGCCGTCTGAGTGTCATATGAAAGCTTATTAGGGTACAGACAAAACAAATAGGCACACAGTGGGGAAAAAAGCACGAAATGTCAACTTTAATCTCGAAATTTCCACTTTAATCACGTAGTTTATTTTGCCATTAAAATAGAACATCATAAACTTCATCTTAAAATCGTTTATTTTACTAGTTTCTCAAGTAGCACGTTAAATGCTTTGTTCTGTATTTGATCTTCTATGTGCTCTGTGTGTGAATCACTACGTGCTTCCATTCTTTCTCTTTCTCCGACAGGACACAGAATCCATTACATTCATGATATTACAGCTCTCTGAATAATTAAAATACTGAGATGTATACGTGATATCATTTTCATGATGATAGGAATGAAAGCATGTTATTAAACATGGGAACACGGTGGCACAGTGATTGTTCATATCTCATGCAAGAGTCTTGCTGCGCCATGTGCGACCTTCGATGAAATAATTTATTACAGAAGTACTGTCTCTTTCAAATGTACTAACCTCCAATTCCTGTCCTAACTTTTCTCTCTCCAAATGCCCAATCGCCACACAATCAGCTCTGTAATAGACGTTAAGCCATCTGTAAGCTTAGAACGCCGATTCTTCAAAACTTTTAAGGAACATTGAAATATCTTCGTAGTACATGTTTAATTATTATATCCGTCTATCTTTCCAGTGTCGCGTCAGCACCAGCAAGAATACAACGCAATGCAGGAACAATCCCTGAACTAGCTAGCGCTGCGGCACCGTGTCCTCACATGTTTAATTATTAACAATACAGATTATTTAAATGAAGTTAAAGTTTTAGCTGTATAATATAATCAACATTTTTTGCTGCATTTCATCTTAAAAATGATATCATCATATGTAAATACACGCTTCATAAAGTGGCGCAGGTTGTGCAATATTATAACTGTAGTGCAAGTTTACAGTGGGGTAATTGTACTTATAAGTACAAACAGTTCTACAAGGAGCACTTGATGGACTGATTGAGTGCGTTTATAGTTCTTGGGATGAAACTGTTTCTAAACCGCGAAGTCCGTACAGGGAAGTCTCTGAAGCGTTTTGCCTTGGCTCAGGCAGCGTCTACTTCATGCTGTGTACCGATAATTCTCTTTCCGATCAGCTGCTGCTGTGAGTCCCCACTCAGATACAAATATAAATACTCCGAGTGGTGCAGTGAGAGTAATATGGAAAAAGATGATCTGCTGTGGCAACACCTAACGGGAGCAGCTGAAAGAAGAAGAAGATGCAGTGAGAGTTACAACGCTAAAGCAGTTACGGTATTTGGAATACTATGGCTATTTCCTGGACCATTATATTGCTACAGATTAATTACAATCAGATGCATTACACTAATAAACAATATGCAGTTAGTTTCAGTGTATTTATAAAGCTGCGTCAGGAATGTGGATCTAAGAAAGAAAGGATAACCACACAGGAACAGTAGCACTACTTTGACGCTGGGTGACGCCAGTCTGCAAAACCGATCGGAGAAATTGCGTACGCCAAGGTATGAGTTACCGTGGAAATGTGCGTGGCTTTACGCCAAGTTTAAGTTTTATACATTGCGATTTGAGCATGGAAACGGGAGTACGCAACATTTCTGTGCGTACGCACAGTTTATACATGAGGCCCCTGGAGACTGTCAACCTTTAAAAGACAGTTCACTGTGGAACAATACTTGAAGATCACAAGAACATTACATACAAATACAAATGAGAGACACTTTTTAGGAACCAAATACTAGTGTGAGGAAGTATAACAGTGGACTGTAACCAGGAAACAGATAGCAATGATATGTTAGGAACAAAGTGGAACAATGATAAAAGTGGTCAAAAACTGCGAATGCCAACCAGAGCCAAGCCATCTATACCAGAGATATTAAATAGATAGATAGATAGATAGATAGATAGATAGATAGATAGATAGATAGATAGATAGATAGATAGATAGATAGATACTTAAAAGGTATAGTTAAAATAAGTTTTCTCGGTAGCAACTTTTACTTTCCCCTAACACTAATGAGAAAAGGGTTAAAAGTTTTAGGAATGAGGTAAAATACATGGATGCCAGAAACTGTGTGCTGCTGTCTTGTGTAGGTGGGACATGGTGACGCAGAACATCACACGGTCATTACAAGCAATGGGTATAACAACTAAAAAAAAATATGACAACAGAAATGCAAAGACTATCTGAAAATGGTGACAACCATCCAATAATCAGAGCACAAAAAGCAATTGACAGAGTAATGCTATAATATTTCAAAAAGTGCAAACACAAATTACATATATACCAAAAGTAATAAAAATGAGTACCCAAGGTTACTGAAATGCCAGTTAAACTGAGGTACTAGAAGCAAGTTCCAAAATAATAGACAACAGAAAATCCAAATGCGCTCTGCTCTGTTCATACCCAGTCACCAGGCTACTATGAGGAGTCTCCTTTGACTCCACCTTTACTCCATCCTTTCATGTGCTGCCTTCAGGTGACCAAGCAATGAAATATGGCTTTGGATGATTAATCAGCACTCAACACATGCCTATATATAAACTGATTCCTTATTAAGTTTTCCTAATCAAAATATTCAGTCAAGGGCGGCACAGTGGCGCAGTGGTAGCGCTGCTGCCTTGCAGGTAGGAGACCCGGGTTTGCTTCCTGGGTTCTCCCTGCGTGGAGTTTGCATGTTCTCCCCATGTCTGTGTGGGTTTCCTCCGGGTACTCCGGTTTCCTCCCACAGTCCAAAGACATGCAGGTTAGGTGCATTGGTGATCCTAAATTGTCCCTAGTGTGTGCTTGATGTGTGAGTGTGTGTGTGTGTGTGTGCCCTGCGGTGGGCTGGAGCCCTGCCCGGGGTTTGTTTCCTGCCTTGCGCCCTGTGTTGGCTGGGATTGGCTCCAGCAGATCCCCGTGACCCTGTAGTTAGGATATAGTGGGTTGGATAATGGATGGTTGGAATATTCAGTCAGTTTAAATGTCTTAGTAAACTGGGTATCAGAGGTTAAATTCACATTACAAGCCTCATTGCTGTATTTCCAATTTTTTGCTCAGATCAGATTTGCCTGTCTTCATAAGTACAAGTGCCCTGTATACAATACAACACAATACAATACAATTTATTTTTATATAGCCCAATATCACATTAGAAGTGCTGCAATGGGCTTTAACAGGCCCTGCCTTTTGACAGCCCTCCATCCTTGAATCTCTAAGAAGACAAGGAAAAACTTCCAAAAAACCGTAGTAGGGAAAAAAATGGAAGAAACCTTGGGAAAGGCAGATTAAAGAGAGACCCCTTTCCAGGTAGGTTGGGCGTGCAGTGGGTGTCAAAAAAAAGAGGGCAAATACAATACATATAGTACAATACCTGTACCTGACTAATGTGAATGCATCTGTTCTCTGAAATGGCACGCACAGGCACATCGATACGTTTGTGCATAAGTCATCTGTGTCACAAAAAACAAAAAAGCTTCATATTTGTAAAGCTTATTGTATTAAAACCAACAAAATGGACATGCTAGTGGCCAGTGTATGTATCACGTTTTGATCTGGAGGATGGTAGTTTTGTCATCTATACAGGATTAAAATCGAGAAAGCGAAAAAAGCCAGATGGGTAGCTGTTTTTGCAGCTATTGCTGGCACTGTTACACCAAGAGATGTGTGGGTACAGTGAAGAAGCAATGGTGGGGCCGTGACTATTGTCCCAAACTCCTGCTCTCCTACATTGTTGTTTTGTCGCTCTACCAGTGCTGGCTGATGACAAGAGTGTATAGGCGAAAAAAACACATGGATTCAGATTTGACCATTCTTATGCATGTTGCATGGCCACGCGTGTCCCATGCCGCATGTGTCCAGATAGCCCTAAAAACATCAGAGTTGTGTCACATTAAGGCAAAAAATCCTATGAGTCACTTCACCCTGGTAATGTGAATATAGCCAGTGCTGCTATTTCTCTTACATAATGTAAAAAAAAGCAAGAACACGATTTTTTTTTAAACACAACAAAAGTCAATATCTGAGGTTGGAAAATGATCAGTTTAAATGGAAACATAATACAATATGCCTCACAAAATAGTCTTTCACATCTGCGAATAACTGCTGTCCTTAAAAAAATGTTTTGTGCTTTGTGGCATGAATATGAACTTTATATCTCACAGTCTAGCTCTCCAGACAGTAGATTCAGCTTCCCACTCATGCGTCCAGGTCACAAAAACATGCATGTTTATTTTTTTTAACTCCTTTGTAAATGTACACTTTGTTTGCACATCTATTGTACTAATAAGTTGGTGGTGAATAGTAACATTGTATTGCCTTGTCTGGAAAAATGAGGACATCTGTTCACTCCCTCTTTCTCTGTCTTTTTATCTATTGATTTTTTGAACATGATAAGAACAAGCCTCATTTGATTTTATTATGAAAAAGAATAATTAGTCATAAACAGATTTACTCACACCTGCATGATGTTTTCTCCCTTGATACAAACTGCTATTTTAAGAATCCACCTCGATTATGTGCCCAAGTAAAGTGCCTTTTTGAGTGGAAAACGGGAATGCAGTCCAGCAGTAGGATGGAACATTTTGTAGCAGTGGGTAAGTACGAATAGAAACGGAATGGAATTTTGTTGTTTTTGGATGAAACTGTCCAAGGCAACCAGGAGAGAGATCGAGAAATCAGTACGACAGAGACCTCTATTTTACACATCCATTTTTTAGAATACTCATACTCCCAACCCTTTGCTTGCCTTGAAAAATGTATTTTGGTTTGGGAAATATTTTGGTTAGATGTGTCATTTGGCCTAGGAATGTTTGCTGTACATTTTAATTTAGGCACTACCTAGCTGCCTTTCTGGAACTGGCCCTTAACCTGTTGCCTAATTTCTGCCAGATTCCTAGTTTTTCTTTCATTTCCTGCTCCATCTTTCACTACATTTTATATTCATGTTCTTCCTAACATCAAAGCGGGCACCTGAATGCCTGTCTGTCTATTCTGTAAATGAACCCATTTGCTTGGTTTATCTGCCCTTCTGGCTTCAGACTCTGCTTTGGCTAACCATGCTTCTTGTAAAAAATGTCATCCAAATGACCTTTTTTAGTCTGATACCCTCAATAGGTTTTTTAGCATTTGACACCATTGACCATTCTATTTTACTGCACAGGCTAGAAAATGATGTTGGGCTTACAGGCACCGTGCTCGCTTGGTTTAGTTCTTAATTATCAAATTGATTCCAATATGTACAGAAATGTGCTGACAGTACTCCATCATTATACACAGAAGTTCAATATGGTGTCCTGCAGGGCTCAGTACTGGGACCTTTACTGTTTTCACTTTACATGCTTCCACTGGGTTCTCTCATTAGGAAACATAATGTTAATTTTCACTCGTATGAAGATGACACCCAGTTATACCTTTCATTAAAATCTAATGAAGTTTCTCCGATGTTGTCTTTAATTAGTTGTGTTAGTGAATTAAAGGAGTGGATGAATGAGAACTACTTGTCTTTAAATACAGATAAAACAGAGATATTAACTATTGGAGGGAATGATGCTGATCACAACAATATTTTGTCATCATTTAACTCAGTTGGAATCCCCATTAATTTTACTGAATCAGTCCGCAATCTAGGAGTTATCTTTGACTCTAGCATGTCATTTAAAGTGCATATTACAAAGTTGTCCAAATCATGTTTCTTCCATCTTAAAAATGTTAGGAAATTAAGGCGCTTTCTAAATAAACCGGATTCTGAGAAATTAATTCATGCATTTATTTCTAGTAGGATTGACTACTGCAATGCGGTGTTCACTGGATGTTCAAACTGTTCTTTATATAGCCTCCAGTTAATCCAAAATGCGGCTGCAAGAATTATTACAAGAACAAGAAAATACGAACACATAACTCCAGTTCTTAAATCCTTACACTGGATCCCGGTTAAGTTTAGGGCAGATTTCAAAATCCTCTTTTTAACATATAAAGCATTAAATGGCCAAGGTCTGGCTTACTTGTCGGAACTTATCATGACTTACAAACCTGAGCGCACATTAAGATCTCAAGATTCCAGTCTGCTTATGATTCCAAGGATTAATAAAATAACCGTGGGAGGTCGAGCTTTTAGTTACAGGGCCCCTAAACTGTGGAATGGTCTGTCTGCTACTATAAGAGAATAGTCTCAGCTTTTAAATCCTGGCTGAAGACTCACTACTTCAGTTTAGCATATCCTGACTGGAGCTGCTGATTAACTGTACAGACTGCATCTCTGTTGTTAGTCATTAGCACTAAAACATAAGTAACATGATAGTTATAATTGGATTCTAACCCTCACCTATTCTGGTTCTCTTCTCGGTACTCAAATGTGCAACTTGGTGCTACAGCCCACCTGCCAAGTTGTTTTGCCTGCCTAAGGTAAAGTCATCCCTGATGGAGGATCGCAGGAATCGTGGGAAAGATGGGTCTTTTCATTGGAAAGCGCTGTTTCAGCCGTGGAATGGCCAAATTGGGGAGGCAGCTTGATGGATAAGGTCTCCAGGACTCTAAATAAATCCAAATCTTATTATGTGATATCATCTACTGTTAAATTCTGCTCCGTACTTCTAAAATTTTTATTTTAATACTGTGTTGAGGATTCTGCTCTGTGTATTGTATTGTATTGTATTGTATTGTATTGTATTGTATTGTATTGTACTGACCCCTTTTTTTGACACCCACTGCACACCCAACCTACCTGGAAAGGGGTCTCTCTTTGACTGCCTTTCCCAAGGTTTCTTCCATTTTTCCCTACAAGGTTTTTTTTGGGAGTTTTTCCTTGTCTTCTTAGAGAGTCAAGGCTGGGGGGCTGTCAAGAGGCAGGGCCTGTTAAAGCCCATTGCGGCACTTCTATGAACCCAACAGCATGCCCTGCAGGTGTCTGTATGGGTACTGTAGTCCAGGGATGTTGCCATCTAGTGTCTCGGAAAGTGAATAATTCGCATCAGTTCCATCCCTCTGTCCCTCCAGCATACTGGCTTCCCAGCCGGATAAGGGACATTGACTGGGATAAGGGCTCTTCTGGGATGCCACCATCTCGCTGTGTGGTTGGTGCCTTCTCTTGGTTGAGGCAGTGAAGGCCATCCCTTTCTTCTTGTCCAGTTACTAGCTTGACCTCCTGGCTATGTAAGGAACTCTGAACCATCCTGGTTGGGATGCCAGCCTATGCTTGTCTTCCTTTTCACTGTTAACATTCTCTATTTACTACACTACAACTTCTTTTATTACTATATAATAAACTGATGTTCTTAAATAATTCTAGAATAAATTATATAATTATATAATTCTAGAATATAGAATACATTAAAGAATATATTAATTCTGTTGAATTAATTCAAATGAAAATCTATGAATGTATTAAGGTTTTAGTACGTCATTTTCCAACCTACTGAATAGGGTCATTGGTGTCCGCTGGAGCCTATCCCACCTACCATAGGGTGCAAGGCTGGAAACAAACCCTGGACAGGGTCAGTCCATTGCAGGGTGAACAGACACAAACACACACGCACACTAGGGCCAATTTAGGATCACCAATCCACCTAATGTTCGTGTCTTTAGACTGTGGGAGGAAACTGGAGCCCCCAGAGGAAACCCACACAGACACAGTGAACAAACTCCACACAGGTAGGACCCAGGGTGCAAACCCCGGTCTCCTTACCGCAAGGCAGCAGCATTACCCTGTGCCACTCTGTATTAAAGTTTTAATAAACTGAAAATGATTCAATCATGAAAATACAGTATATTCTGTACAAATAATATTAAACTGATTTTTCAAATACTGTTTTAGTGGAAAATGCTTTTTTCCTGTCATCACAAATTTTACATTTGATTTATTTGATTTGCTCTAATTAATTAAAACCAAAAAGAAAGGAAACCAGATGGCAATTTTATTCTTGCTGGGTTGTTTCCTTCCTTAAAAGATTTTTCAAGCCTGAGCTAACAGAGGCAACATTTGGTGTTCTTTTTCCCCAGCTCTAGGTCTTTTAATATTCTGTGGTGAACTATTCAATCCTCTCTATGGGAACCATATTTGTCTTTTTGAAGAAAGAAGCACAAAAATAGAGATGCCGAACAGTTAATTTCAGAGAGGAATGGAGTGTGAATTATTCTCTGCATGTTTGGGCAAATGCTACGCTCGTACAGACATGATTGTTATTTCTTCAGGTGTGGCCTTTATGTTAATGTAATGCTGTGGAAAGTATCAATTATTTTAGTTTGAAGTGTAGGGATTATAATTGTTGGAGTAAAGGTCTGTAACCTACAAAGCACACAGAACTGCTGAGCTTAATGAATCCTGCCTGCATACAGATGCATATGCTTACAGAAAATCAATAATGACTTGTAAACTGACAATGACTACAAGAGCTATCAAATTCATTCTTCACACTTACCACATTCTGCACACTTAATTTTCATTTGCATTTTGGTCTCTCAAGAAAAATGTTGACAGTTTTTTTTGTTTTGTTTTGTTTTTTAAAGAGCAAGCTCGAATATACTGCTTATCATTCATTGGTGGTTGTTACTTTTCATCACCAGGCTAAGGCACTGGATTAGCAACCCAACTCCCCTTTTAATTCCAAGACCTGCCTTAATCTTAGTAGCCAGAGCTCCCCCATCGATGAGGACACATCAGATGTTTCCTCACTTGCTTTTCTTGCATTCGTCCATGTAAAACAACACTGAATACTTACCCATCATGATGGATAATATTTTAACAGGAATAGGATGTGTAAATTCTGTTATTTTACACAAGGATTGTATTTAGAATTACAACCATTTAATGAATGCATTCCATCCTATGTTTAATAACCAGTTTTAAAGTTGATAACATCTTCTAAATGTGTAGCCCAAGCCCACATAACCCACCTTTGTAGATTAGTAATCATGGGGCAGGGGAGGGGGGTGTCTTGCTGCTGTTAAAACATAATTTTTTATTAATTTACCTGGATACAGGAATACAGACCTCATTATTTCATTATTTATTCTTCACCAGAAGTGCACACTCAGTTACTGAAAAGATTTTATCTCAGATGAGCTCATTTGCTGTGTGAAGAATATTTTCTTGTGAATCCCAACTTTTTAAGGGCAAGACGTAGCAGCTAGGAAGTAATTTACTAGCCTGAGTGTGATTTTATAAGCGAGAAATCTGTTTTTCACTAATTCCAATTTTGCTCAGTATTGAGTTGAGAGGAGATTATCATATCTTGGGCTTGTAAACAGATTTTCAGCTTGTAAGGATGAGATGCTTCCAGGCCGGTGCCTTGTGGAGAGAAATCAAGGTAGATGCCTTGGACCCCACAGAGTGCTACACCTTATTCCTCTGTTCTGAACAAATTATCAAGCAATGAAGTGTAGCTTTTCTCTTCTTATAACTCTGTGAAAAAAAAATGTTTGAAAGCATCAATCTCCCAGCACTTCATAAGGCTAGTTTGCCTGTTGTCCCCCCCCCACCAATGTGTCTGGTCCCTGTATTTGTGCACCCAGACAGCTGTCTGAGTCACTGGCCTTGGGCCAAATCAATTTAAAATGTTTTATGCCTGCAGTACAGACACGATGAGGTCATTAACAACATCAATGATGTGTGTTTAGTGTGATACAAATCCATATGATGTTCTTAGGAAGGACACTAATAACCAGTGTTTTGGCTGTCCTCTCAGATGTTGTCTTCCAGTCGCTGAAGTTACTGACTTACTTTAAGCTGCTTATCTGTAGAGGTCTTTGGCAACCTGAAAATCCAATAGTTTAAAACACTGATGTGTCTTTAAATCCAGTGAATAATTCAACACAAAATTTCCCATTTTAATTTCTTTTGCCCAATCCTGGAAAACCTCTCAAGTCTTTTGCACTGGATGAGATGGATGAACGATGATGTTTAATGGGCTCTCCAGATGATTAAATCACTTCAGCCAGTGTTATTTTCATGAGATTTTGATTAGAAGGGACTTCTGTGTTTACTTTTTTTTAAAAAAAAAAACAACTGTTTCTCAAGAGAGATTAAATCAACTGGCTCTGATTTCCATTGAAATGCAGAAAGTTTAGAAGGGGAGTTTGCTGCAGTGAAAGTTAGAAATGGGTGGCACGGTGGCGCAGTGGTAGCGCTGCTGCCTCGCAGTTAGGAGACCTGGGTTCGCTTCCCGGGTCCTCCCTGCGTGGAGTTTGCATGTTCTCCCCTTGTCTGCGTTAGTTTCCTCCCACAGTCCAAAGACATGCCAGTTAGGTGGATTGGCGATTCTAAATTGGCCTTAGTGTGTGCTTGGTGTGTGTGTGTGTGTGTGTCCTGCGGTGGGTTGGCGCCCTGCCCGGGATTGGTTCCTGCCCTGTGTTGGCTGGGATTGGCTCCAGCAGACCCCCGTGACCCTGTGTTCGGATTCAGCGGGTTGGAAAATGGATTCATGGATGGAAAGTTAGAAATGTTAAGAAAACAAAATGCCAAAAATAATTTACTGTGAATAAGCTATATAGGTTTTATATGAATATATATAATGCATTTCATGACCAAAGGAAAAGTTGCTTTTCTTAATAAATGGGTCAATTTGCATATTTTCATTTTTATTTGACACATGTGAAATTGGCCCTTATATGCACTTATGGCCCCTCACTCACTGGGGTGTTCCTGCTTCTTTGAATTTCTGATCATCATCAGTAGAGGCTTTGGGCTGCTTTGGCTACTGATCTATACAGGTGCATCTCAATAAATTAGAATATCATTCAAAAGTTACTTTATTTCAGTAATTCAATTCAAAAAGTGAAACTCATAAATTATATAGATTCATTTCACACAGAATGATATATTTCAAGTTTTTATTTCTTTTCATTTTGCTGATTATGGTCTACAAGTAATGAAAACTCAAAACTCAATATCTCAGAAAATTAGAATATTACATAAGACCAATAAAAAAAAAAGATTTTTAATACAGAAATAGTGGCCTACTGAAAAGTATGTCCATGTACGCACTCAATACTTGGTCCTTTTGCATGAGTTACTGCATCAATGCGGTGTGGCATGGAGGCGATCAGCCTGTGGCACTGCTGAGGTGTTATGGAAGCCCAAGATGCTTTGATAGCGTCCTTCAGCTCGTCTGCATTGTTGGGTCTGGTGTCTCTCATCTTCCTCTTGACAATATCCCACAGATTCTCTATGGGGTTTAGGTCAGGTGAGTTTCTTAGCCAATCAAGCACAGTGATACCATAGTCATTAAACCAGTAACTCCTTTTATGCTAAACCTGGGATTACTTAAGATGTCATGGGTCATGCAGAAGTTCCCCAAAGTAGGCAGACATTCTCCCAGCAGCGTCCTCTGATGGTACCCAGGAATTGAGACAGGGTTGCCCTTCTGAATTACATGTCTCATGAAACCCTGCTGGAGTTCAAACTGGGACCATAGTGGAGTAGCACTGCCACTGGGAAGAAACTGTCCCTGATAACCAGTCTCCCCACATCCATTCATTATAGGGTTGCCCCATCTGGGACAGGAACCTAGAGCAATCCCAGCCAGGTTGCACCTTGACTTATGTAGCTCATTCCTTAGGGCCTCTTACTGGGTAAGGCGCTAGCTCCCGGGTTGGAATAAGTTCATTTGTAATTGCGGCATATTACATAACCAGAAAGTATATAGATATGATATTAAAAGGCAATACCCCTCCCTTAGTGAAATCACATAGGAGAAATAACTTAGCCTTCTTTAATGATGGTTTTCACGGCATAACAGACGAGGAAGCCATGACAAGACCATTGCCGAAGTGGGAGCTCGATGTATACAGTCTGCCATTTTCATCGCTGCGCTGGAAGGATTTTCAGGATCGGATGATGTTATCTCAAATCCGTCCGTCGGCTTCAAAGGTGTGCTGGGCAATGTTCCAAGGCTTTATACTCTTTCTCCATGTGCAGGCCCCCAGTTAGGTAAATCATGCCATTCCAAACAAGGAAAAGAAGATCCAATGTCATGCTGACTCTGACACACAGAAATAGTATAATACCCATTTTACAGTTGTCCCTTCCTTGTCTTGTAATGCTTGCCTAGCAGTTCTAAATGATCAGCCCCTGTGTGCTAAATCTGGCCTGTACATGTGAGTGGATTTATAAAATATTTTTTTGTACAGAGCACAGTGACATATTAAACTTATGTACTTATTACAGATGCCAGTACATGTTATATGGGTTGGAGATGGTGGCACTGACCAGAAAGCAGAAGACAGAGCTGGAGGTGGCAGAGTTAAAGATGCTAAGATTTGCATTGGGTGTGACGAGGATGGATAGGATTAGAAATGAGTACATTAGAGGGTCAGATCAAGTTGGACAGTTGGGAGACAAAGTCAGAGAGGCGAGATTGTGTTGGTTTGGACATGTGCAGAGGAGAGATGCTGGGTATATTGGGAGAAGGATGCTAAGAATAGAGCTGCCAGGGAAGAGGAAAAGAGGAAGGCCTAAGCGAAGGTTTATGGATGTGGTGAGAGAGGACATGCAGGTGATGGGTGTAACAGAGCAAGATGCAGAGGAGAGAAAGATATGGAAGAAGATGATCCGCTGTAGCAGCCCCTAATGGGAGCAGCCGAAAGAAGAAGAAGACAGATGCCAGTACATCATTTACAAGATTTATCTAGAACAGAGAAAACCACAATTTAATATACACTTTTATATAACTTAATTATTTTCTCAATACATAATACTGGACAAAATATTTCATTACAGTCAATATGTTGACTTCAGGTTACTGATGGAATTATAACATTTAGGCACAATTTGTCCATTTCCAGTGTGATGTTCGTGTGTGTGTGTATATATATATTGTACTTATCTGTAGCATGCATAACACACAAACAGTAACAGTCCTGAGGTGCAATAATCCTATTAATGCTAATGAAGATCAGTAAGTGGTAACTTTCAGTATGCTAAATATGATTATTTACCTAAAGTGCTCTTTTTATTAAAATATTTCAAATGAAAGAAGTAGCAAGCTAAACAGTATCCTGGTCTGTTTCTGGATTTTTTTCAGCCACTGCCGAGAAAATATTTGACGTCAGTGGCACCACAACTTTGTTTTCAAGTAAAATGTTTAAAATTTTTTGATGTAAAAATATTTGCTGTGTTTATTTGAAATGTCTTTTGAAGTTTTCAACCATTTTTGGGAAATGGAAGAAATCATCAAATAATAATGTGATTAAACCTCATCCATTTTCACTTTCCTGCATTTAATATATATTTACAGCATTTCTTTTTTTTTCCATTTGTGAACCTTTACAAAATCTAAGGCCCACCAATCCAAAGTGTCTTCTATTAACCATGGTGCTAAACCTGTCAGCCATCTGAGGTTTTCTTGTTTATAAGTTGGTCCATGCATAGAGCATAGATGTGCTGCTGACGAGAGTGATCAGAGTGTGGAGGACATGACGTAGTGCCTAGACTAAAATTTGTATTTGTTCACTTGTGAACACATATCCCTCTCCCTCAGCTCAAATCAGTAGGCACAAGACTGTTAAGTGTTTTAAGATTCTTAGAACTACATGTTGAGTGCACGCAGATTTGGTTTTTTTATTGCTAAATATCCATCCATCCATCCATTTTCCAACCCGCTGAATCCGAACACAGGGTCACGGGGGTCTGCTGGAGCCAATCCCAGCCAACACAGGGCACAAGGCAGGAAACAATCCTGGGCAGGGTGCCAACCCACCGCAGGACACACACAAACACACCCACACACCAAGCACACACTAGGGCCAATTTAGAATTGCCAATCCACCTAACCTGCATGTCTTTGGAATGTGGGAGGAAACCGGAGCGCCCGGAGGAAACCCACGCAGACACGGGGAGAACATGCAAACTCCACGCAGGGAGGACCCGGGAATCGAACCCAGGTCCCCAGATCTCCCAACTGCGAGGCAGCAGCGCTACCCACTGCGCCACCGTGCCGCCCTATTGCTAAATATACTTGTCTGAATTTTATGATAATAATACATTGACAAACAGTTATTTTATCAGACTATACTTTGGATAACTTTGGACCCACTCATATATAATGCTTAAAAGTGTAACATTTTATCCAGTATGTGCTAAAATCCTGTGGATCAAAAGTAAATTTTAGTAATGGACATATATGGGACTTTCAGGAGATAACCATCTAGTGTTAGCATGCCTCTGTGCTGATGGAAATTACAGATGTCTTTGGTAGCACAATTTACTGTTTATGGATATAGTCGTATAAAGGTTTGCAAAAGTACAGAATAATAGTATGAGACACAGTGAAAAAATCTAAACTATAAAAAAATAGTTGATTTATTGAGCAAATAAACAAGGCAGCGATGACCAGAGATAGAAATAGGCAGTCAGAAATGGATAATGAAAGGAAGTGGAAGAACTAAAAAATGGATGAATAACAGAAAGTGAAGAAAATAGCCTGAGGACACTAGGTAGCTTTGCAAAGCTGACTGTATAATAGCATGGAGAGCTGATTTACAGCATGCAGACCAAAGTCGAAAGTGTAGTGCAGCAGTATATATCAGACTACAAACTAGTTATAAGCGAATCTGGAAATAACTGCCCTATCCAAATGTGGCTGTAGGATGCATAATGCTTGCTTTTTAACCAGTGGTGATCATCAATTCACTATTAGTTAATGTGTAGAAGAGTAGATGTGGTATATTCTGTAGAATATTCACCTGAGAAAAGTAAGAGGAACATGATACCACTGACTGGTACAGTAGTTCTACAGACGTGATCACTAAGTAACTAGATAGGGTGATACCATTGGGCACCCATTATTTAACATACAACAGTATTTGATTAACAGTGTGTGGACTGTACTGAGGACATTTTGGTCTACAAAGATAATCAGGTAGTTGATACCTGGAGAGAAGAAGAAACCATAAGCTTGAGAGTTCAGAATTGGTACCAAAAGATGGCTGGGAGGTGAAGTCTTGGTGCTTTAAAAGAAAGTGGCTTGTGGAATGTCAGCTTTATTCTATCATTTATAAATCCTGATTATTCTAACTGTGGGTCACAAGGGTCTGGAAATGAACCTAAAGTCATCTGGTGCAATGCAGAAACTAGCCCAAAACAGGACACTGGTCCACCACAGATGACACTCCTGTCCACAGCCGTACTCACTCCTGCCAGGACAGTTTGGACTCCCCAAGTAATTCAACATTCATGGTTTTCTGATGTGGGGAGAACACTGGAGTAGCACAGAAAAACCCTTGTAGACATTGAGAGAACACGAAACCACCACACTAAGAGACTCCAGGCTGAGATACACACCGGTGACTCTAGTATAACACATTTGTGAAATCGTCGCAATGTTTTTCATAGTTGAACTGCAGTTAGACAAAAATTGTATTAGATATGGTACAGATTTTGCCCCACAGTGTTTGGTTGCCAGGTATATCTCTGCATTTTAGTATCTTTTGTTTTGAGTTTGCCTATTTTTTTCAACAGGTGTAGGTTTCCTAATAAATTGTTCAAAAGAATCAATGGAGCACAGTTAATTTAAATAAAATAGTTCCTCAGTTTAACTTTTCCACATAAACTTTTTGGAGAACAAAGAACTCAGAATGATAACAAACCCACTATCGACCAAAAGTCTGGCCTCTGTCCTCCATAATAAGCAGCAGGCTTTAAATATGAGGCTTCCTACCAAAACTAAGAACAAGCTGACAGCCAAAGAGGAAATGAAGCCAGACTCCCTGAATTACAACAGAAGAGCTTCATGTTTAGGACTGACAAATTCAAGTTCAACTTTATTTTGGTGTGTATATAAAAATGTGGACACTGCTACTGCAAGCACTACACATGGACATTTAACTTGTCTACTCTTTTATTTCCTAAAACAAGAAGTAAAATGGATGCCTAATTTGAACCCCACATTCCTGAAGTGGCCAGGCATTGTCCTCCTCTGGATTGTTCTTTAACTACACCATCCCTTGCGTCCTTCCTCATTCATCCATCATCTAAACCCGCTTTATCCTGAGCAGGGTCACGCAAATCAGGAACAATCTTCAGATAGTTCGCATGTCCTCATTAAAGTCACACTTCATTTTTTTTTTGAATGATGTTTAAATTCAAATACCTGGCAGTTTCTTTCTAACAATATATATAATTCTCCATTTACAGTATCCATAAAAGCCCTCACACACCTTTTGAATTTTAATTGTTTCTTGTGTAACAATATATTACATTCTGTCCTCCCTGGCCATCAGACCTTACTTTTATTCTATGTTAATTAGTCTTCCCTAATTCAATTTTCTTATTTATTTTGTCTTTTTTCTTTTTCTTCATCATGTAAAGCACTTCGAGCTACATCATTTGTATGAAAATGTGCTGTATAAATAAATGTTGTTATTGTTAGTATATTTATGTTTTTTTCTATTGTATAATATAAAAAAGCATTAGGAATGCCCCTTTGAGTGCAGTGTATGTATATTTTAAAAATAACTGTACTTTAGCAGGAGACTTTGCAGGGTTCTGAAGGATGGGGTGATGTGGGTGTGATTTTAGATCCCTATGTGCTTCCAGGCAGCAGCATTATCAGTACATTGATGCTTATTGAGAGTTTTGATTATAATGCTGTTGTATTAATTGACAGTTTGATATCTAAGGTTGAGAGATGCAGTTTCAGATGTCTATACATGGGATTGTTAAATGGCTGATTTAATAATATTGGTAAAACCACATTCAGAGGAAAGTGTCTCATTCAGTATAACACCAAGCTTATGAATGAGGTGAAGATACTTTAGCTATTAACACTCAAGTTAAAAGCAGATTCAGTTTTTAAGATATTTTACATTTTGGGCTAACACTTACTTTATTTTTAGTAGGTTATAATTCACTTTAGGCACTTAAAGGACGGACACTTAATGGAGAGGCAATGATTGGGTTGATGGTTTTGGTAAGGAGGTCTTACTGAGTGTCACAAACATCGCATTGGTAGTTGAGATCTTAACTCAATGGATGACCATCCCAGGTTTTAACTTGTATAGTATATTTCCTTATTCTATTTGTCTGTTAATATCATTTGAGATTTTTTGTTTATGGAAGACAAAAATAGTTAGAAACTTGTACTCATTAATCATGAATGACATGTTGCATGTTGATTATCTAATGGATGTTTGAGTGGGACAGGTCTCCCAGGTTGGTGGGTTTTGTGTCTACATGAAAACCCCATAAAATTTTGAAGAAGAATGACTGTTGGAATTGCATGCATCCCCCAAGGTGCCAGGTGGCAACGTCCTGTGACTGGAGCGCATGTGTATACCAGTAGTGCAAACTGGGTATTGTGGTCTTGAAGCACAACCCTCCTGGATGCCATGGGTGCTGCCAGGAGGTGCTGCTCGGAATAAGCATCTCTATCTGAAGTGGGGACTGTGTGACCCGAAGGCACTTCTTTATTGGGCAGGCATGCTTCTGGAAGTGCTCTTCTGGTTTGGCATCAAAGGAGTCCACCCTCTTCAATCAGGTGTTCGTCTGGAGCTGGTGGGCAAGGCTAAGGAGGAGTGGAGTGGAATGGAGTAGAAAAGAAGAGAAGCAACAGGAAGATAAAAAAGAACAATTGAGTTTATGTTGTTTTCTACTGATAGCAGGTATTTGTGACAGAGAAAACTGTGTTATTAACCTGGGGATATTGTGAGAAGTGGTGCCTGAGTGATTTAGGGCAGTGTTTTTCAACCTTTAAGTATTTGCGACCCGAGTTTTCATAACAGTTTTAATCACGCCCCCCTAACGATTTTTTGAAAGGAGCCCACTAATACCAATTTGTTCTTTTTTAATTAATGATATATCATAGAGTGCGGCACGGTGGCGCAGTGGTAGAGCTGCTGCCTCGCAGTTAGGAGACCCGGGTTCGCTTCCTGGGTCCTCCCTGCGTGGAGTTTGCATGTTCTCTCCATGTCTCCGTGGGTTTCCTCTGGGTGCTCCGGTTTCCTCCCACAGTCCAAAGACATGCAGGTTAGGTGGACTGGCGATTCTAAATTGTCCCTAGTGTGTGCTTAGTGTGGGTGGGTGTGTGTGTGTATGTCCTGCGGTGGGTTGGCACCCTGCCCAGGATTGATTCCTGCCTTGTGCCCTGTGTTGGCTGGGATTGACTCCAGCAGACCCCCGTGACCCTGTGTTCGGATTCAGCGGGTTGGAAAATGGATGGATGGATATATCATAGATGCATATTTTATTATACCTACTTAACTTTTATCGACATTTATCTAACTCTATATTTATTTTTCTAGTATCAGAATGTAGTTTAAGTTAATTTGTTTTGGTTTCAATAAATGTATTTTTCATATTTTCGATTCTTGTTTTCTTTTTTTCACATCTTCACACCCCCTTTTTTGTTAGTTCGCGCCCCCCTAGGGGGGCCAGCCCCACAGTTTGAGACCCACTGGTTTAGGGCATAGGCATGCCCCCTTGTGGTCACAATTAGCACATGCAAGTAAGAATTGTACTGTAATCTGTACACATGATAACAGTGACTCTATAAATGTACAAAAATGTTTAGAATGTCAAACAAAACAAAAATAATCAATGCTCTAAATATTCATAAGCTTTGGGTCTTGAGTCTCATTTCTCACAAATTATAGCCTTCCATCTTTTAGAATAGAGTAAGTGTCTACCATCTTTGCTGTGTGGGCACTTCAAAACTTTCCCAATTTAATCTATAGACATGCTGATGCTGCATCAGGGTTAATGGATATCATTGATGAATATTTTTCAGAATCAAAAGGCACCCTTAATCTAGGAAGCTATAATTTTTTCTGATGTTTTATGGTTTTCCATTGTGTTGTTTTATTTCTAAATCCTTTTTTACAGCTTCAACTTTTTAAACCTTTTTTAATATAAAAAAGACTTGATTATGAAGGCATGCTGTGTGCACTCCAAAATACATATTCATCATCAAATCAGAAAAAAATCTTTTTTTTTTATATCCCCGGCAGATATTCTTAAATGCAGTCAAGCAAAAAAATCCAATTTTTAAAGTTTAAGAGACCACCTAAATAAAAATGGTGCAGTGAAGCAAACATATAGCAATTTCGTTAAACATGTTGGCTATTTCAGAAATTCTTAGAGATGAAAGCCATACTTACAATGACAATATTTATCACAAATATATGAATTAAATATTAATTCAGTAAGGCTGAAACAACATGGTTTGTGTCAATTCACCTTTGTTGCCTTTATTTGAAAAGGACACATCAGTGATACTTCAATTAACGTGTTGTCAGATTGACCTTAGATGGGGCAAGTTATCCTTTTTAAAACAGAACACTTGAAAGGAACACAGGGAGAAAAATCAAAAAGATATTAGGGCAAGAGCAATTGATAGGAAACCGAAAGTGGCATGTGGCTATGGCCCAGTTAATGAACTTTTTAGCCATCATGCTGTGTCAGAAGAAAGAACTTAGAAGAAAATGATATATCTGAAGGGCTTAGAGCGCTCACTGGTGAGGTGGATCTGCCCCAACAGGACGAGCCAAATGCAGTGTTTATAAAGGTTGTGAAAAGATGCTGCTGTAAATACAGACCCATACACCAGCCCACTTCGAACCGACTCTCAGACAAGATGCAAACTTGACAAATGTCACACCGTGAGTGTAAAAGATCTGATGGCAGCCTACATTTATAGCATTTGAAAATATAAGAAACTCTGAGGAATGTAAAGTAGGATCAAATAACCATTCCCATATTCACTTGGTAGCACTGTGATCACCCCTGCCCTACTGAAAGATCTGCCTGTCCAAAAATGAAAGGGGCTAAACGAAAACTATCCAGAGAAAGGATAAAAGTTACCAGCTCATCTGGAGATGGAATATGTGAAAAGGCAAAGATCTGAAGTGAGGATAAAAGTAAGGTGGAAAGGATTCCGAGCTGGTCCAATTTCATATAATGAGAAATGTTTGATTGCTTTCATGTAGGTTGTTTGAACTGTTATATCTCATAAAAAGTTACAGTGAGTTCAGGTACTGGAATATTTTGGGTACTGCAAAGAAACGACTTACACCTCTTATTTCAGACGCTATTTTAATGCTGAATGGGTTTCATCAAACTGAGTGGAAAAAGCAGTAGGTAGACTAGAAATTTTCTGTGAATGTTCAATGGTGAAAAAGGGAATACAGCACAACTAAAACTAAAATGTGTGATCAAGACTGTCCAGGGAAATAAGTTACATCATCTTGGCTGACTCAGCAACAGAAATGGTTCACTCTGTACCAAAATGTTAATGATGAATCATTCTGAATTCTGGTAACTTCAAACAAGGAATTACATATCTATTAGGCATCAAACAAGGAATTAAATATCTATTAGGCATCTTCCATTCATGGACACTACAAACTGGACCTGCTCCATTAAAGTGTTAACCTGTGATACAATCTGAGCAGGTTTGATGTTATCTTACTGCCAACTACTACATGCCTGTTATTGATAGCAGCAGCTCTTTGTTATCCAAGCCATAAATTTTTGTGTGTGTTTGGTGTGTGTGTGTGGGGGGGGGGGGGGGGGGGGGGGGGGTCTGTTTTTACTTATTTATTTATTGGGAGCTTCTGTAAAATTCTTGTTTTCTCCTGGGCACAAATAACACATAATCTAAAATGTTTAATAAGGCTTACATGGTGCCTCTGTTAGGAGAAAGAGGATTCTGTCCTACAATGTCCCATCTAGTTGTGAATGCTTTTAGAAAAATATTCATCAGTGAGAACCTAACCTGATTTAACCTTAAATTATTCAATTTATATTCTCCAAATGACTTGACATGCAGTAGTAGGAGAAGTAGTATCATTAAATGTACAGAGTACAGTGAAACTTTAACCTGCATGTCTGACCAACAAGGCACACATCGCCACTCTCCACAATGAACAAGATTGTATTTAAATGAAGAACTTAATATTATTTAGGAACTCCTAACCCTGTTTCCACTTGTTCAGTTATGCTCCAAGTGTCAGCATGTGGGATTAGGAAAGACAAAGGAATATGTGGAAGAAACATACATATTCACTGGAAAAACATGAAAACAGCACCCCTTTCACGCATTCATGTAAGCCAATGTCAAATCATGAATCCACAAATGTTATCCAAGTCATTTATTGTTAAATTACTAGGTTGAGGTGAACAAAAGTAAAAGTCAATATCCTGGGAACCCTGGTATGATTCCTGGGCATTTAGTTAACAGGATTTAACACAAGCAAATCAATCTTGAAAGACTCAAATGATGACTTGAATACCTTGGATCTGTGACTAGCTTGGGAGTCTTCATAAACAGACCAGCAACTTAGTTTGTTTGTTTGTTTGGAATGGTTGGCTGTTAGAAAAAGTAATGGACACTGAATGTTCTGTGAAGTATGGGAGTTGCTTGGATACTGAGAAGGACATTATTCTGCAGCTTCTCAAAATGGTAAAAGGTGCGGTAGTATATGGCTAAACTGCCATCTTTCTGGAAATGTGTGGTATTGTGAGACATAGGGCTAAAATTATAGACAAACTGAAAACTTCACAGATGTTAGTGGTTGTGTTTTTTACACAACTTCAACGATTCCCTCCTATTCTGAATTAGCTTTAAGACATGAGTTGTCCTGAATGAATGCTTGAAACCCAGATATTATTAACAAGTTGTACTCAGACGTGTAAGCAAGCATATCCTGGAAAATTATGGAATAATTATTTTGGTAATGTTGCACCTTTTGTATGCAAGTATAAATTGGCCAGGTGCAACTGAATCCAGGGTTCTGGACTTTGAGGAAGTAGTTTGGCAATTGAGATATTTTACTTTGCCTGCTGGAAAATAAAAGTTTGAATCTTGCACAAATTAGCTCTATATGAATCAACTAGGGTTGTTAAACAATTACATTTTTTAATTTTGATTAATTACAAAATTTCATGTAATTAACTTCAATCAATCGAATGTTTAACTGAGGTGATTTTGGTTGCTCAGAGATGTCCAGTAGTCTCCTCCTCTATTGTCCTAAAACGTTATAGTTGCTCACACTGTGATGACTTGTGGCTTTCATATAAATCCTCACTATCTGCCCCAATTGTGTATGAAATGTCAGAACTCGTTATCTGAATGATGACTCTCACCTCTTAATCTTCTATTAACTAGAATACTGCAGTTTGATACAGTCCATGTTTCAACAGCTGTAGTTTATGCTTCATTCACACACATAAATACAGTTGTACATTCGGGGATTGTGGTCTCGAGTTGATATTTTACTGATTAAACATTCATTTTTTAACAGTGTCATGTTTTTTTTTGAAAATTGACATGCCTAAGACATTTTAGTTCTGTGATATTTAAATTTGCCAGTTCTAAGTTTACAAATACTGAAATTTTTGTTCTTTCAATATTCTAGGAGAGTTTTAAATCGAAAGCAATTATCATAAACTTAATCTTTCTCAGCCATAGTTAATGGACTGCTGTAGACAGCAAGGGGAGTGAAACGATGCATGCGTTAAATGCGTAAGGAAAATAACGTATTATACTTTTGAAATGAACACTTTAATTTTGGCAACCCTAGTTAAACCCTGTACTATTGTGCCCCACCAGGGTAGTGTTCTTTCGTTTTCCTAAAAATTAATTCTCGATCTTAATAAAAAGTAATACCTGCTGCCTCAGAGCATACTGAACAAATGTTTTATTTATGTTCCAGTTTATTTTGTTTACAGAAAGACAACTCACGTTGTCTAATCATCCTTCTTTAACTTACCCAGTAATGATAGATAGATAGATTATATGTTATTTGTTCCCATAGTGAAATAAAAATTTTACATAAGCTCCAATAAATAAATATTATAAAAACAAACAACAATACTTCTCCATAAAACTTCTGGCTTGGATAACAGAGAGCTGCCGCTGTCAATAACAAGCTTGTAGATGACAGTAAGATGAGGTCAGATCCAAAGATGCTAAGAACCAGGTTACATTCCCCATGTAAATATGTAAATGTAAGGTCCAACATCTTAGCCTTGTTTTTCCTTGATATGATAATGTTGTTATTGTTTTGCATTATCTTGTTTTTGCATTATCTATTGTTTTTAAAGTGTAAAACAGTTACATTTCAATAGAATGTGTTGTTTCATTCTAATATGATAAAAATATTTGACTGCTACTTATACAATTTTTCTGAAATTAAAATTTTAATTGTTCATTGATAGTAGTTCATAGAGGTATATATTAAAAGAGGTTAGATTACATCTTGCCTGAAGAAGAGGCCTGAGTTGCCTCAAAAGCTTGCATATTGTAATCTTTTTAGTTAGCCAATAAAAGGTGTCATTTTGCTTGACTTCTCACTACATTCATATGACTAACATGGTACAACACCCTAGTACTAAAGAGGTTAGACTCAAATACTATAATTTGCTCACACCACACCTGCCCCTGGTCAGTCCTCTGTTCTCAACATGCCTATAATCTTACATTTCCCAGCAAAAGTGTGTAGTAGGAAAACAAGCAACTTAAACTGAATTTATTTAATGGTGTAATTATCACAAAAACTTTCAACAACCTGGAGGAATCTGTAGACATTCAACTTACTTTTACTCATTGCAACTACCTGATGGAGGTCATTACTTACATTTCTGATGTTCTGATGCAGTGGATATATTTTAGACACAATTGGTGCTAGAATTCAGTTGTCAGCAAGTCTGATTTGTTCATACTCCTGTACATGTTTGTTTTCTATGATAGTTTCCCAAGAATAACTAAATTAATCCACTGAAAGGTTTAAGTCATTGCCACCTCTAACCATCCCATGAACTTGCTTCACCTTTTCTTCTTCAAGCACTCCCTTTGAGAGTGCAGATTTTCAAAACGATAGAGGACATACTGTAACAGCTTACAACAGTGTTTAATTTTAGATCTAAATGAGGGATTTTAGAACCTGATGGATGAGGAACCACACTCAGAAATGTATCAAAATGACAGTAGCTAAATCTGTGGAGAGTGGATAGCATATAGGTGCAACCAAAGACAGTCAAAAACAGGCAGGTGGTTGAAAGCAAGTAACAAATATATCATAGTCAGAATGCTTAAACTTGGGTCAGAAAATACCATAATAAGGTAGTGGTTGTAAATTATCTTGTATTTTTTACATTTCGTTTTTATCATTATCCATAAAGTTATTTATCTTGAATTATGTTTTTTTTTTATATTTTGCACATTATTTTGGAAATCATGACAGAATTGTTTTGTCAGACATCTTGCAATTGTGACATGTTGTTCTTGTTGTTGTTGTTGTACTGCTTGCAATGGTAAACATAGCAGTGTCTTGGAAATAAGGGAGCTGGAGATGAGGTGTACTCAATAAGCAGACAAAAATGTGTACCTGGGAAATTAGTATTCCAGAAAACAAAAAAAATGAAATGCCAAGTCTAAATCTTAGTTAGAAAAACAAAACAGATCTTGCTAACCAAAATAGCAAAGAAGAAGAGCTACAGAGAGTTTGGGCAAATTCCCAATCTTGGACAAAGAACCTAGTGTAATGCTTGCTGAAATAACATTGCACTAGTGACTTATGGGGGCATGTCCTATCAACCAGGATACATGCCTTAGCAACAGAATTCACAAAATGCCTGCATCCAAATAAAAACAAAATGATGCTGCTGTATGAATGACATTTTTAACAACATTAAAATTAAACCAAAACTAATCAATAGAAATGGATTTTTCCAGCATAAAAAACAATCATTCAAAAAAAAAAAAAAGAAAGAAAAACACATACTTAAAAAAATCCTAAAACAAAGCGGGTAGTAACCGTTGCCAACTGTACCATTT